>NW_017307460.1:36865-82730 GCF_000935625.1 Nanorana parkeri | reverse complement strand
TATATATAAACACAAACTTTTCCCAGCACACTCACGAGCCAGCTTGCAAATAAAAAAATAAAATTACCCTGTCTAACTTTTAGGGTTACAAACAGGTTTTAGTTGCACAACTTTTGAAAAATATGTGCAAGCCACACTGCCTCATCAAAGCCCCTCTGTGTAGTGTGGTCCTAACTCTAATAAATGAGATCCTCCATCTTGGGTCCATATATAGCAAAGGATGAATTGTTTCCCAGAGGTAGCCTTTTCCTCCTCAAAGACACTGGGACACCCCAGAAGCCCAGCACATCACAATGGCAGCTGAAACTCACATATTCCCCAACCTGTCCGCCTATCTCCCACCTTGACTGCCTTTAGGTGTTCCCTAAAGACTCATCTCTTCAGGGAAGCCTATCCCACCTCAACCTAACCACTGAACCATCACATTCTCAAATAATTCATCCCCTCACAGCTACCTCCTCATGTATCATTTCCCCCTCCTCTTTTAGATTGTAAGCACTCAGGGGCAGGGCCCTCCTTACCATCTTGTCTTGAATTGTATTGTAATTGTAATGTCTTCCTTACATTGTAAAGCGCTGCACAAACTGTTGGCGCTATATAAATACTATGTAAAGTTGTGCAACTAAAACCTCTGTTTTTAACCATGATAGTTAAGACAGTGTCGTTTTTTTGCAGGCTGGCTGGTGAACTGAGAAATGTTTGTACTTTGTAAAGCCCTTCCATATGCAGCTTGGTTTAAAGCTGGTTATGAACTGATGAGTGCATTTGCCATTTGTTTTTGGTTGTTGGATTTGGTGTGGGGACACACTGGGGGGTTCTGGCGTGTCACCATGCCTTTTATGGAGGATTGGTCTACCACCTGGCAAACCTGCACCCAATTCATTCTTTGCAATTATGCTCCAAGATGGAGGTTCTTATAGATTAGAGTTAGGACCACACTACACACAGGGGCCTTGACGAGGCAGTGTGGCTTCCAGATATTTTGCAAAAGTAGCCCCCCTAATGTATCGGCTTATTTGTGTTTGAACCATTAAACCATACCATAGGCTATGGTATAGGCCATACCATAAGAACCATAGGCTCTTATACCATATGGTCTGGTGCTCCATCTGTTGTTTTATACTTTGAGGGACTTCCTGGGTACCCATTGGAAGGTAGTCCTGTTCTGTGGAAACTGTCTAACTAGAGCTAGTGCGCTCTTTAAATTACAGTTTCAGACAGAAAAAAAAATGTTTCCCCCTCAAATGTCACTTTGCTGCAACAAACAACCGAATGAACGGAACGAATAAGAAACGAAAACGAAACGAACGTTCAAACAAACTACCGCTAATAAATTTTGTCAGAATCCGAATTTCCGAATCTGAATTGACTTTCACACCCGAATCCCGAAAAACGAAATAACACAAAATCCGAATCAAAATTAAACGAAACTAAATTATTTTTTTGCCAGTGCACATGTCTACAAATTACATATACTGTAAACATATGTCATGATCAGCACAGGTACAGTTTGTGTGGCAAAACACAGAAAACAGCAGTTTAGACTTCCATCTATGCCCTCAACACGGGTCAACCATCCTTGGTCTGAAAGCAAGTTTTGTGAATGTTTTTGCTGTATAAAAACATTTTCTGGTCAAATGGATCTGTTAGGGCTTATAAAATGGTTCATTAATTTTAAACTGATGGGTACCACCAGGTCTTTGGAGATTAAAGGAGAACTATGAGGTTAAGGCTTTTCCCCAAAGTTCTCCTTAGGGTAACGGGAGGACACAAACTAACGTCCTCCCATCACCCTAAGCTCAGTATACCGTGAACTGCAGCTCGCGGGATACTGAGACGCCGCAGCTGAAGCGGATCCCGACAATTATGCCGGGATCCGCCAAGCTGCGTGAGTGACAGCTGTCTCTGCCTATCTAGAGATGCAATATTTGTATTGTTAAGAAAACAATTATATAGGACCACCTGCCCCCAGTTATTAAGAAATGGGCTCTTATAGTTTAACTATGCATAGCTAACGGAACCACTAAGGCCTTAAATACTTTTAAGAGGGGGGGTACTGTGTCGATATTAAAGACAACCAGATAATTGGCTATGATGCGCATGATATTTAAATGTAACAAATTATTTCTGTATAAAAATGGAAAACCAAAAAAACAATAAAAACTTTGAAATATAGAATGGACCATGGAGCAGATTTGACTCCTTAGCCTGGTTGTTGCATAAGTCAGATACATGAATGGAGTGAAGGCATGAAAACGCATTCCAAATAATAACATAAACAGTTAAACCAAGTGAGTGACGTATACAATGATGTCATGATCAGCACAGTGGCAGTTTGTAAGGCAAAAAACAGAAAACAGATAACAATTTTGACTCTTATCTAAGCCAGTGTTAGCTGACCTATGGCAAGCGTGCCACAGAAGGCATGCAGAGACCCCTCTGGTGGCACACGAGCCTAGTTGCTGGTTGCTGTGGCCCGCACGCTCTGGGTTCTCACCTGGGGTGCTCCTCGTGGGCCTCCAGTGCTCCATGGGTCTCCAAGTCACATTTTTAAAGATGGCAGCCACGAAGGGTGGCAGCCATCTTTAAACCTGGCAGGTGCCCAGATCCTATTTGATATATTGCCGGGCCGGCAATATATAAAATGAAAACCCCCCCATGGTGGTCCAGTGGAGGATCAGTGTGATCTGCATCTCTTGCTGATGCAGACCATACTAATTGCTCCCTCGTGGTGCCGTTGCTCCCAGGAAGGAGTGATTAGTTTGGTCTGCATCAGCCAGAGATGCAGATCACACTGATCCTTCACTGGACAACCAGGATAATCCCCAATTATTATTATTTATTCATTTTTATTGTTAATAATTGTGTGTATGTGTGTGTTTTGAGTGTTTTTTTATTGAGTGTGTGTTTTTTTAAAATCAAAAGTGTGTGTGTTTTTAATAAGTGTGTGATGTGTGTGCTTTTTTTTAATGCGTGTGTGTGTGTGTTCTATTACGTGTGGGATGTGTGTATTTTATTGAGTGTATAAATATTTGAATATGTTTGTTTCCCTATTTGTTTGCCTAAGGCAGTGATGCTGAACGTTTTTTTAAACCCCAGCGCCCAAACTGCAACGCAATACCAAACTTATTTTCAATGTTGGCACTCTGAGATAAATACATTTTGAGTTTGGGCACTCGAGTTCAACAACGTTCGCCATCACTGATCTAAGCCCTCATCACGTTCAACCATCCTGGGTCTGAAAACTAATATTGTACATGAGTTTGGTGATTGTTTTTACTGTACAAAAACATTTTCTGGTCAAAGAGATCTGTTAGAGCTTACAAAATGATTCACGAACCTTGAACTAATGGGTACCACCAGGTCTTTGGAGATTAAGAAGATCTTCTCTTGAACAGGCAGTTTGCTCCTCACCTAATTATCCTGGAGAAAATGACTCCTCGGATGGGTTGTAAATCATGAAATGGAATGAAGACATGAAAACAAGATCCAAAAAAAACAACATGGGAAATTTAACCAAATGACATATCAAAATATGTCATGATCAGCACAGTCACAGTTTGTAAGACAAAACACAAAAAAACAGATGGCAGTTTCGACTTTCATCTAAGCCCTCATCATATCTCAGCCATCCTTGGTCTGAAAGCTAATATTCATCATAAGTTTTGTGATTGTTTTTACTGTATAAAACATTTTCTGGTCAAAGAGATCTGTAAGAGCTTACAAAATGGTTAATGAAACTTGAGGGGTACCACCAGGTCTTTGAAGATTAAGAAGATCTTCTATTGAACAGGCAGTTTGCTCCTCGCCTGATTATCCTGGAGAAATGACTCCTCAGCTTGGTTGTAAATCATGGAATGGATTGGAGACATGGAAACACAATCCAAATACCAACATGAAATGTTAAACCAGATGGCATATAAAAATATGTTATAATAAGCACAGTGACCGTTTGTAAGGCAAAACACAAAGAAAACAGACAGCAGTTTTGACTTTCATCTAAGTCCTCATCATATTTCAGCCATCCTTGGTCTGAAAGCTAATATTGTATATTAGGTTTGTGATTGTTTTTATTGTATAAAAACATTTTCTGGTCAAAGAGATCTGTTAGAGCTTATAAAATAGTTAATGAACGTTGAACTGATGGGTACCACTGGGTCTTTGGAGATTAAGAAGCTCTTCTGTTGAACAGACTCCTCAGCTAAGTTGCAAATCATGGAATGGAATGAAGACATGGAAACACAAACCAAATAACAACATGAAAAATTAAACCAGATGATGTATTAAAATATGTCATAATCAGCATAGTCACAGTTTGTAATGCAAAACAGATGGCAATTTTGACTTTCATCCATGACCTTCTCACGTCTCAGCCATCCTTGGTCTGAAAGCTAATATCCAACATGAGTTTTGTGATTGTTTCTATTGTATAAAAACATTTTCTGGTCAAAGAGATCTGTTAGATCTTATAAAATAGTTAATGAACCTTGAACTGATGGGTACCACCAGGTCTTTGGAGACTAGGAAGCTCTTCTCTTGAACAGACATTTTGTTCCTCGCCTGATTATCCTGGAGAAATCATGGAATGGAATGGAGACATGAAAACACATTCTAAATGCCAAAATGAAAAATGTAACCAAATGACAAAACATATGTCATAATCAGCCCAGTGACAGTTTTTAAGGCAAAATACAAAGAAAACAGACAGCAGTTTTGACTTTCATCTAAAACCTCATCATGTCTCAGCCATCCTTGGTCCCATAGTTAATATGGCAATTATAAAATGGTTAATGAATGCTGAACTGATGGGTACCACCAGGTCTTTGGAGATTAAGAAGCTCTTCTCTTGAACAGGCAGTTTGTTCCTCGCCTGATTATCCTGGAGAAATGACTCCTCAGCTTGGTTGTTATGTAAATCAGGAAAATAGAATGGAGGCCTGGAAGCGCATTACAAACAACAATATACAAAGTCGCACCAAACGACATATAAAAATATGTCATAATCAGCACAGTGACGATGTGTAGGGCAAAACAAATAAAACAGACAGCCGTGTACTTGAGGGCATTGTAAATTGGATGCAGTTGCGTATTTACAATATTGCTGGATTTTACTCTACGTAGGTGGCTATGCAAATAGACAGTTAGAAGGGCGGAAGAAACGCAATGCACTAGAAACGGTGCCCCATTCCCACCAACAAAGTAAAATGTGTATTTTGCATCCACACTGTCATCAGCCACGTTATACATTGTGATGTTTCTGTAACGATTAAAATTCAGGTCACAGAGAAGTGCAGAATGAAGAAGAATGGACACCAAGACGATAACCAAGATTACATAGATAGTCCTCTGTGCTACTAACTTCTTCAGGTATCGAAAGATGACGTTATGGAAGCTACAGATGTTCAAGCAGTAGGCGGCTGAGAGTAAAGAGGATAAACATATGCAGCAGTAGTTGGAAGAAATTATCATGAACTCAACCCATTCAAGTAATATCCAAAACATCATTCTTCTTTGCTCAAAAAGTTCCAAAAATATATCAGTCATACATGAAATCTGAAAAACGACCCTGAATATTCCAAGAGCCATGGTGATTCGGTCAATGGCGGTCATTGGTCTTCCCTTCAGCCAATCCATGGTACTCACAGCCGCAATGAATAAGTGTATGATGAGTACCGAGAAACATAACAGCTCTAACCCAACAACACGTCTCAGAAAGTGGATGTCATAATATTCCTTTGTAGACCCGGCCATCGCTCCGGCAATGTGAGTGCCTTGGATGAAAGAACCAGGTCCCTGGTCTGTTTCACAAGTGATGTTTGGTATACCTACAATAGCGTTTAGACTGGTCATGCAAAAGATTATTATGCAAAGCTCTGTGCCTCTGAATATGTGCGCAGCACGAAGCATAGGAAAATGGGATTTACCAAAGCGTCTTTCTCTAAACCTACCTATTCCAGGAACCCAGAACACCTGAAGATGAACTTCAGGCAGGTATAAAAGACACAAATTAATGCAGCTCTGTGATTGTTAATACATCACTAAATGTATTTTTAACCCCTTGCTGGCCGGGGTGTTTGCACCCCCTTCCTGTCCAGGCCATTTTTCAGTATTCAGCGCTGCGGTAATTTGACTGACATTTATTCCATCATGCAACGCTGTACTGAAATTAATTTTATACCATTTTTTGGGGACAGATAGAGCTTTCTTTTGGTGGTATTTTCTTTGGGGGTTTTATTCTTTACTATATAATGAAAAAAGTGCTGTAAATTTTGAAAAAAAAACCTGTTTTCCCTAAGTTAGTTTATAAAACATTTATTATTACCCATATTTTTTGGTAAAATATAAAAGTCGGGGTCACGTCGGGTAAATAGACAGCAAACATGTCAAGCTTTAAAATTGCGCGCGTCCGCAAAATCGCAAAAAACGACCATGCCTAAAACTGACCATAGGCGATGCTTTAAAAGCTTTTACCGCTCATCAGTTTAGTGTCATCAGTGATTGATGGCCCTAGAATTATTGCTCTCACTCTGACGTTTGCGTCGATATGTAACATGTGCGGCGCAATCGTTGTTTTTGCACGTGGGCGCGCCTGACACATATTTACGTGTATAAGTGCGTGTGTGCGGGGGCGGGGACTTAAAACGTATTTGGGTGTTTTTTTTCTTTTTTTTAATATGAGGTTTTAGGGCCTGTTCACATGAGATCAGGTCCCGATCAGCAGACGTGGAGCTGCTGATGCAGTGCGTTTTTGGCCGCGTTTTTGATGCGTTCCAGCAAGTGGGAGTGGGGCTGTTAGTATGTTAGCTGCAGCGCAGTGCGTTTTTGACGCGTTTGCGTATCCGGACCGTTTCCGGACCGTTTCCGGACCTGACAAAATGTGACATGCAGTATTTTTTCTGTCGTAAGCTGAACGGACTGCGCACGTGAGAACTGGAGCCCATAAAACACATAGGGATACATTGGGATGCATTTTGAGTGCAGCAGCGTACGGAGCCGGTCAGCACACAAAACGGACGTCGTGTGAACAGGCCCTTAATATATATATATTTTTTTTAATCTTATTTTTTACACTTAACTTGATTGCTATCACATAGGGGGCTAAAAAGCTAGAAAAAAATGACAGGTCCTCTTAATGGAGACATCAGGGGTCCCCAAGACCCCTAATGTCACCTAGGGACCCCCAAAGAAGGTGATGAAGCAGAGATCTGCTTCATCAGCTTATTCTCTGGCTCCCAGCCAGAGGAAGGACAGGCAAAGGCCTAGATGGGAAGAAACCCTTTTAGAAGGTCACTCTAAATATTTTTCCTCTTCCTCAGCCCACATTACTGGTTTAAACCCCTCAGTGACTGACCAAGGCAGAACAAAAATGCATAATTCAATACACCCTAATGCTTCATTAAGACTTTGCATTTTGGGATTCAGCAGGAACCTACGAATCACTGCAGCAGGAATCCTAAACATGCGGTTTAGATGCAGCCGCTGTCACCCGTTCAAGTTAATTTATCGTGCATCAAGGAACAGTGATCTGTTCCAAACTGCATGTTATCGTATGTGATGGACTGCTGGCAGACTGCTGCTTACAGATGTGGCTGCTGTCACCCAGTCATTTACTTGAATGGGTGACAGCGGCCACATCTAAACGGCCTATTTGGGATTCCTGCCACAGGAATTTGTAGGTTCCTGTGCGGGAACCCAACTCACACATAGTGTGAATGTAGCCTAACTAATAAAGAACATACAACAGCAGCAGACAGAAATAATGAATGCCCTGGGCTTAGGAGGAACCCAACAAGCACAGGCAACACAAAGAAAGCTCAGGCTGGCTACAGGCTACCTGCAAACACTAAGGAGGTTATTCAGTCAGCTGCCGAAGGGAAGTGAGCCAAACACTGTTCGGCTATTCACTTCTGGCTTGTACGGCTGATTTCAGCTGTACATTGGCTAAAATCAGCCATACAGCGGCTACCTTCGGCTGAGCCAAAGTGCAGAAGGAGTTCGACTCAGCCGATCCAACATTTGGATCGGCTGACCTGAAGCTCCGGCAGCTCCGGCAGTTCGGCTCGGCTATTCTGCTCGCTAACTCCGAGGTACCGAGCAGAATAGAAAACAATTTAAATAAATGTAAAAAAAAATGTTTAACAAGTATTTTAAAAAATTTAAAAAAAATACTAAAAGTTAAAAAGTTAAGAAAGAAAATAATAAATAAAATATTAAAATAATAATATACTATTTTAAAGAAAAGAAAAAAAAAGTGAAAAAAATATAAACAATTGGGCAGAGCTAGCCGTGACATCACCGCTAGCTCCACCCAAATGTTTCATATTGGCAGAGTTTTCTAGGAGGACCTGGACAATAAATAGCAACTGGGCGTCTCCGCCCAGTTGTTATTGTTTAATGGCAGTTCAGCATCCCGCTGATCTGTCATTACAACTGGGCGGAGCGAACCGTGAGATCGCGGCTAGCTCTGCCCAGCTGTCATTTGCGCGAAGAACGGTCGGCCCTTCGGCCGACCTTTCTCCATGCTCCGGGTGTCACTGTGGCTCAGCCTATGGGTTCGGCTCGGCCGTCTTCGGTTGCTGTACGGGATTTTGTGAATAGCCCGTACAGCAGCCCTTCGGTTCGACTGAACCTAAGGCCCCCGGCAGCCGAAATGAGCCGAAGGATCAGCCGAAGCTACAGCTGGATCCTTCGACTCATTAGTGAATAACCCTCTAAATTTATATAGGGACATTTCAGCTTAAGGTGGGGTCCCTACATAAAAACGGGATCTCTGATGCATGATTCATGTTATATCCTATTGAAGCTTACCAAGTTATAGACATACCAAAGTGATAGTTTTTCTACTTTTGTGCTGCAAAATAGCAGAAGTTCTTTTCGTATTAGTTTATATTAGAAGAAAAAGACGTCTTTTCAGATGGTGTACATGAAGCAGATAAAATTCTGTATAGAAACCTCATGATTTCACTGTCCTGCTTGAAAGGTAAATAGTTCCCTGCAGCAAATGGATAGTCACCATGCGGTGATTTGCATGCTGGATATATCTGAGGAGCTGCTCCCTCGGGCTGTTTGCATAGTGAAATCCTGTCTAGAACTCTGTTAGCCAATGAATCTAATTAACTGTCTAAAGAGCTTTATTTATTTGCAATTTAAACTCCACAGTTGACATACAAAACGGCTCCTTTGTGTAGTATGGCAACTGCGTTATTCAAGTTGCAGCCAGCTGCAATAAAATTAGAACGTGTTTATTAAAGGTTAAATCTGAACTCCGGGCACAAAAAGAGGGAAAATATATTCATCAATATTCACAAAGTATGTAAATCCACTTTGTGTGTACCGAATGCCTTTACAAACCCAGATATCACCTTGTAAAAACAGCAGTGACATCATCGCTGTGCCATCCATAGCCTGTGCAGAGAGCAGAGCTGTGGGAGGGGTCCTATATTTTGGAAAGCCGGTGTTCTATCGAAAGTTCCAACTCGTCGAGATCTCCAACGACCTGACTTCCGGTCTAGTTAGAAGTAAGAGGTTTGGGTCGAGAAGGCTGTACTGCACGTGCGCCACCCACGGCATTTCCCTATAGACATACTACACAGCAATAAAGTATTAAAATGAACTAGGGTCAGACTAATCCAGCACATCCAAACATAAAAAAAGCCACACAAATGTTTCAAACAAGTTTAAACTTACCTGAGTCTTCGCCGCGTGCTCCCGTCCTAACATCTGAGTCTCGGGCGGCCACAAAGGATCTTGGGGGCGGGCGCATGTGCAGTTCAGATCTTCGGCCAGGAGATGAGGAGAGACGCAAGGTAAGTCTATGGAGCAGCGTGCACCAACACAGACACCATGGGACAGGAAGTGCCAGCTAAGACAGAGGAGTCAGCGCTGGATCGGAGACCGGCACCAGCACTGAAGGAACAGATGAAAACTATAGGGAAGAAGAAGATGATCGGATCTTCTTCTTTCCTGTAAAAGAGGCATCTATTAAGGTAGGTCCCTACACTAACATCGGGGGGTGGGGAATAGTCTTAATGTCACTTAGTCACTAGTAATGGCACCGCAAGTGTAACACATCTTTTTGAACATATTGCATGAATGCGCATCAAAGCACGCGCTTTGGCATGTGACTACGCAACACAAAGGTGTGAACGCAGACTAATACTGATCAATGCAGGTCAACATACCTGTTGTGAATGAGCCTTTAAACATTGAACCATTCACATTAGTCTCTGCTCCAGACAGCCTTCATCTCCAATGCATCCACGACAGTCACACATTCTAATTATTATTAAGCCATGTGAGGTTATTAACTGACCAAGGGAGGAAGTGTAGATGGAGAAGAGAAGGGGTCCAAGGACAGAGCCTTGGGGGACCCCTACAGAAAGAGGAAGAGGAGGGGAGGAGTTAGATTTGTAGGTGACACTAAAGGAGCTCATAGCTAGGTAGGAGGAGAAAAAAAACACAGGATTAGATAGTGGGCTCACTCCAGTCAACATAGTCGACATAGTAAAAGTAGTAAATCACGCAAATATAGAGAGCATACTAAATGTAGTCAGTAAAGTAAATCAAATTGTCCAAGGTAACCCAAGTAGGATTGGACAAACCTTAAAAGGGACAAATAAAAGCATTAGTGGGGAACAGGTGGGGATCAAACGTTTAACCAGTAAATGTACAAAAATAAAATGTATGTTCACCAATGCTAGAAGTCTAGCTAATAAAATAGAAGACCTTGAAGTTATGTTACTCGAGGAGGACTACGATATAGCAAAAACATGGTTAGACGGCACACATGATTGGGCTACTAACATAGAAGGGTACAACCCCTGTTAAGGAGGGACAGGCTGGCAAGAAGGGGGGGGGGGTATGTATATATGCTAAAAATAACCTCATTATTCACATCCGTGACGATATCGCGTCAGCTGGTGGAGATGATGTGCAATCATTATGGATAGAACTAGATAGAACTAACCCTAACCCTAACCGTAAACTTATTGTGGGTGTCTGTTATGAACCTTCAAATATAGGGGAGGAGGAGGAGGCCCACCTACAATCGCAAATAGAAATAGCGGGGGGAAAAAGGGTAATGTTATGGTAATGGGAGACTTCAATTACCCAAATATCAACTGGGCAAATGGAACTTTAAAATCGGCTAAGGCGGCCCGTTTTCTTAATATGTTACGAGACAATTTCATGGATCAGATGGTTGAGGTCCCGACCAGGGAAAATACAATCCTAGATCTGATCATCAGCAACAATACGGAGTTAATTGAGGATGTTGTAATCGGGGAGACACTGGGCAATAGTGATCACAAGGTGATTGCTTTTAATATTGGTTGCAAGAAAGGGAAGGGGGATGGGCGTACGAGAAGCCTAAACTTCAGGAAGGCGAACTTTGATAAACTACTCAATATAGTGGGTGAAATCGACTGGGAAAACTTATTTGATAAACTAAACTTTGACCAGAAGTGGGACTGTTTCAAGTACAAATTTAAAAAAATGCTATAACCAGGTGTATACCGCTGGGGAACAAAAGTAAAAGATAAAAAAAAAAGAAAAGAAAATCAGTAAAAAAATACATTCAGGAAAATAAAATAGCATTTAGTAAGTATAAAACGGAGGGGACAGTATCGGCATTCCAAAACTACAAAGAATGTAATAAAATATGTAAACTGGCAGCCCGGGCGGCTAAAATTGAATGCGAAAAATACATCGCCGAAGTTAGTAAAAAGAACCCCAAAAATGTTTTTCAGTACATAAACAGTAAAAAGGGGAGAAAGGAACAGATAGGCCCAATAAAGGACATAAATGGATCGTTACTCACAAGCGACAGCGAGAGGGCCGAGGCACTAAATACTTTCTTCTCGTCGGTATTCACCAAGGAAACAGACGGGCCCAATGTACATGATAAAAAACAAAAATTAACAGGAAATACACCGGAGTGGTTGACTGAAACTGGGATACAACATAGGCTTAAACTACTAAATGCAAATAAAGCATTAAGACCTGATAATCTACACCCCAAGGTACTCAAAGAACTGAACAAGGAGATAACGAGACCACTGTTCCTCATTTTTAAGGAATCAGTAATGGCTGGTAGAGTGCCAAGCAACTGGAGAAGTGCAAATGTGGTTCCTATATTCATAGTAGGGTCAAAATGCAAACCGGGCAACTATAGACCAGTTAGTCTGACATGCATAGTATGTAAACTGTTAGAGGGAATTATTAAGGACTACTTAGTGGAATTCGTCCGGGATCAGGTCATAATAACTGATAATCAGCATGGATTTAGGAAGGATCGTTCTTGCCAGACCAACCTGCTGACCTTTTACGAAGAGGTAAGTAGAGATCTGGATGGGGGGAGGCCAATGGACGTAGTATATCTAGACTTTGCCAAAGCATTTGATACGGTGCCACATAAACGCCTGTTATACAAGCTAAGGGGTATGGGCATAGATGAATTAGTGTGCACGTGGATAGAAAACTGGCTGAAGGAATGTGTACGAAGAGTATCACTTAATTGCACCTTCTCAGACTGGGCTGGTCATGAGTGGCGTACCCCAGGGTTCGGTGCTGGGTCCCATGCTTTTTAACCTATTTATTAATGATATAGGAGAGGGAGTGAGAAGTCATATCTCAGTGTTTGCTGATGATACGAAAATGGGGAGGTTAGTAGACACAGATTTAGACATTGTAACATTACAGGAGGACCTGGAGAAAATCGGGGAGTGGGCAACTGTATGGCAGATGAAGTTCAATGTCGATAAATGTAAGGTAATGCACCTTGGAGCTAAAAATAGGCAAATGGACTATACACTTATGGGTGTGCCACTAGGGAAGTCGGAAACGGAGAAGGATTTGGGGGTCATTATAGACCGCAGATTGAAGAAGAGCTTGCAGTGCCAGACTGCTGTAAACAAAGCAAGCAGAGTCCTGTCTTGCATTAAGAAGGGAATGTATTGTAGAGACAAGTCTATAATTTTGCCACTTTACAGATCACTGGTTCGGCCACATCTGGAGTATGCGGTCCAGTTTTGGTCACCGATACTCAGAAAGGATGTCCTTGAGCTGGAGAGAGTCCAGAAGAGGGCAACCAAACTCATTAAGGGGTTCGAGGATCTGAACTATGAAACAAGGTTGTTAAAGTTAAATATGTTCTCGTTGGAGGTTAGGAGATTAAGGGGGACATGATCTTCATGTATAAACTATTCAAGGGCGACAGCAACCTTAGTAACAAACTGTTTATGGTCAGCTCCGTAACAAAGACCAGAGGGCACAACCAAAAATTGGTGGAAAAAAAATTTCACCACACTGCCCCAACACACACACCGCAAGGGGTTCTTCACAGTTAGAGCGGTTAAGGTCTGGAACTGGCTGCCGCAGGAAGTGATTTAAGCTAAGAGTGTGGAATCATTCAAGAGACTCGTGGACGGGTTCCTTGGAGACCATAATATACAGGGGTACAGGTACTGCTAGGAGAAAAATCACACATGGACACATATACATACACACACCTGCTCATAAATGCATACACACAATAGGTTGGACTTGATGGACTTATGTCTTTATTCAACCTCAAATACTATGTTACTATGTAACTATGAGAGAGCAGAGTCTTGTAGGCCAAGCGAGTGGAGTTTTTTGAGGAGCAGCGGGTGGTCAACAGTGTCAAAAGCAGCAGAAAGGTCTAATAGCAAGAGTAAGGAGTTGTGGCCATTGTTTTTAGCAGTTACCCTGTTTCCCCAAAAATAAGACCTACACCGAAAATAAGACCTATTACTATTTTTGGGAATTGCTAAAATATAAGACCTACCCCGAAAATAAGACCTAGTTGTGACCATTCCCAGGGCCGATGGTGGCATAAGAGGGAACTTGAAGAGCCGCAGGAGAGAATCAGCGAGAGGCAGGAGAGAATCAGCGGTGCCAACGAAGCCAGCGCAAGAGGAAGCAAGGCGGCACCGTAGGAAGCAGAGCCGCATAAGCCGATGCCTCCTCTATAGCGCCGGCTCCTGTCACAGGCGAAGTGATACCAAATGCACTCCGCCTGTGAGGAATCCATAGTGAAAGCGCGCTTCGCTCATTCTGGCCAGCGATTGGTTAGCAAATTGCTCTTGGAAAGGTACGGCACCCCTGATTGCCCTGATCACCATATTTTTGTAGATGAATAAGTGCGGATTGTTGTACATTTAAAAAAAAAAATAAGACCTACCCCGAAAATAAGACCTAGTGTGTTTCTTTGAGCCAAAAAAAATATAAGACAGTGTCTTATTTTTGGGGAAACACGGTAGTAGGTCATTGGTGAGTTTTAGGAGGGCGGTTTCAGTGGAGTGTATGGGGCGAAAGCCGGACTAAAACGGGTCTAAGGTTGTTATTAGTGAGGTGGCGACTCTAGTAGTTCTAGTAGTTTAGAGGTGAATGTGAGTAAGGAGATAGGTCTGAAATTATTGAGGTTGGTAGCCTCCATTCAGGGTTTTTTGAGTATTGGGGTGACTAGTGCATGTTTGAGAGGGGTAGGAAAGATTCCAGTAGAGAGTGAAAGATTGAAAATGTGAGTAAGAGAGTGTAGGATAGAGCAAGAGGGTGCCCGAAGTAGTTTTGAGGGAACAGGGTCCAGGGGGCAAGTGGTGAGGTGGATGTCAGAGAGAAGCTTTGTAAACTCCTCTGTGATGGCAGGGTCAAAAGAGGAAAGTAACAAGTGTGATGGTGGGTCTGGTACATGAATAGGGGAAGGTGACTGGACAGTGGTGATCTGATCCCGAATTGTATCTATTTTGTTTTTGAAATGAATGGCAATGTCCTGGGCAGTGAGGGAGTTAGTGGGTGGTGGAGGTGGAGGACATAGTAGAGACTTGAAGGTAGAAAAGAGTTGACGAGGTTTGGATGAGAGTGTGTTAATGAGAGTGACAAAATAAGTTTGTTTGGCAGCACGGAGGGAGGAATGATATTTTAGGAGGGCAGCTTTATACACGTTGAAGTCTTGCAGAGACCTAGTTTTCCACCACACTCGCTCAAGCTTTGTCTTTTTTTGATGTCTGGTTACTTCAGTTTGCCACGGTTGTAGCAGACATGGTCTAGTAAAGCTGTTAGAGATGAGCAACCCATGGGGAGTTTTCTCTGTTGGTGATTCAGAAAAGTAGAATCCTTTACTTGCTCTGGTGGGCCAATATTCAATTTGCCCTGCGTATTTGTGAACTGATAAAAAGGGGACCGAAGGACTGTTCACCAGCTGAAAACCGTGCTGTTCACTTTGCAAGGGAATTTGCACTTTGCGCGGGACGTTTTCCTTGCTTGTTGAAATTTCACTTTGTAATGAATGCCCAATCATGTGCAAGGAAGATTAAACAAACAGTATATTTGCTTGTACATGATTGGGTAATGGAAGTCAGCAGAGGTTCACCTCATTCCCTAAACAAAGGGGAAACATCCCTGCAAAGTGCAAATTCACCTGCAAAGTGAACAACCTATTTGTCTTTAGTAAATCAACCCCTGAAAGAGGTTTGTTTTTTTTAACCTACGTTTTATCTTTTGTTTTTATCTTACATTAAGCAATGTTTGAAGGTTCCTGTATGGAAAAAATGGAAATCCCACCGCAAAACCCAGGTTGCTAAAAATGTTTGCTTGGAGAGCAGTATTTACATTTTTGTCCATCCATTCAAATATTAATGGGTTTGCTCTGTGCAGGCTGACTGCATAAACAAAGGCTATTTCAGTAAATGAACAGGTTTCAGAAACATAAGATTTATGAATGTCTTACATTAGTGATCAGTGTGGAGCCCTCCTAAATTGGTGATCGGTGTAGTGCCCTCTTACATTGGTGGTCCATGTAGTACCCTCTTAAATTTGTGATCACTGTAGTCCTCTTACATTGGTGATCAGTGTAGTGTTTCCTTACATTGGTGGTCCCTGCAGTACCTTCTTGAATTGGTGATCTGTGTAGTGGCCCGTTTTATTGGTGGTCCATGTAGTACCCTCTTAAATTTGTGATCACTGTAGTGTCCTCTTACATTGGTGATCAGTGTAGTGTTTCTTTACATTGGTGGTCAGTGTAGTCCCCCCTTACATTTGTTACCAATGTGTCCTCTTACATTGGTGGTCAGTGTAGTGCCCTCTTACTTTGATGGCCATTGTAGTGCCCCCTTACATCTGAGGTCAGTTTAGTTCCCCTTACATTGGTGGTCTGTCTAGTGTCCCTTTACTTTGGTGGTTGGTCTAGTGACTCCATACACTGGTCATCAGTGTAGTACCTTCTTAAACTGGTGACCAGTGTAATGCCCCCTTACATTAGTAGTCAGTGTAGTGACCTCATACATTTCTGATCAGTTTAGTGCCACCTTACAATTTTGACCAGTGTGGTGTCCTCTTATATTGGAGGTTAGTGTTTGGTGGTGATGATTGATCAGTGTAGTGACTCATTACACTGGCGATCAATGTAGCACCCCCTTTTATTGGTGGTAAGAGTAGTGCTCCCTTACATTAGTGGTCTGTGTTGCACCACCTTACATGGTTGGTAAGAGTTGCGCCTCCTTACATTGGTGGTCAGTGTAGTGCATTATATTGTTTTATATAATGTGTTCAATTAAATCAGAGCAAGCAATTTCCAGGAGAGGAGCGGGTACAACTGTGCAAGACTGAAGGGAGGGCAAACAGCCGAACATACAGCTGAAATACACACATTTGGCATGTTTCACCTGCAAAAAAGATCTGCAATTCATGTAGCCCACTTGCCTTAAGCAGGAGCCTCTATTTAAATGTAAAAACACTGTCAGATTGCAGTCAGTCTTATTTGGATTGACAGTTCGGCTTTCTGCTGTTTCTCCTGAGCCCTGGAGAGTGTTTACTTCTGCCTGCTGCTGGGGAATGGCCATTCTAATAGTGTAGGAGGATGCACTAATCAGACTTAATAATGTTTGTACCTCCCTGGCCAACAGCTAGGATTGTTACCAGTGGTGCATGCAGGCAGTGGTGTATTTTGGTTTTGTGCTGCCCTAGGCAAGACTAAACCTGAGCACCCCCCCATCCCTAATCTAAATTAGTCCCACCCCTTCCTGTTTAAGACATTTTGCATAACCTGTCAGTCGCGGGATACAGCGCGCACGTTGTATCTAGATTCTGTCAGGTTGCGCTATCAACGTAGCGTGACGCTCTAGTTCTACCTCTGCAATAGCCACCTTCTCCGTTCCTGGCTTGATGGGCTCCCTAGAGCTGCAGCTACAACAACCATTCTCTCCTGCCCTGCCCGGCTGTGCTAGTCTCTAGTTCTGCAGCTGCAACACCGATCTTCTGCCTTCATATGCTGGTCCCTCTAATTCTGCAGTTACCCATCTTCTGCCTTGGCCGCTGGGCTGCACGGAGCTTATAGGCTGCACTTCCCCGGACTCACCACCATGGAGGTGCCAATGAGCACGATGACCATCTGGATCTCAGCTCTGGGGTCCTGCGGAAGCTCCTCCGCTGCCTGAAGTCAGAAATTTGGGTGCCGGTTTCCCAGGGAGGTCCGGCGCATGAACTGCCAGTGCATCCGGATGAAAGTCACACACACCAATACATTGCACAGCATGTTGACCAGGAAGAGGAAGGAGCCGGCATACATGTAGGAGTAGGCGGCATAGGTGGACAGGTTGGTCCCCCAGTCAAAAAAGCACCAGGTCCAGGAGTACTGGCAGTCATTTATGAATAATTTATAATATAATTTATTTATTTTCTCTTACCTAACTGGTTTGGGGGCAGCATTTTTGGCGCCCCCCTGGAAAGTGCTGCCCTAGGCAAATGCCTCTTTGCCTTGCAGTAGATACACCCCTGCACGGTGTATAAATATTTAGGAGTGACCTTGGGAAGCCAGTCTTTACCCTGGGCTTCATCCTGGGAGGGATCTGGTAGCTATAATATCAAGTAGTGTACAGACAGGAGCTAAAGTTACAGAGTGCCGGGTTGGCTTAAAGGTTCTCTATTTGTGAAGGCTGCAAGTAATACGTTCCTTCAATTTGGAGTCTACAACATCCTGGGTGTCCTGTGCCCAGAATTTGCCCGCCACGCAAAAGGGTGCAGGAGCTATTTTCGGGTGGTTGTCGCACAGTTGTGGTTCTATAGACATCTCTATGCATTGAAAACCGTGCGGTTTTCAAGGCAAAATCGTGCAAAAAAAAAGTGCGACAACCGCACAAAAACAGCTCTTCGGCTCAATTGCCTAGATGTGAACCTAGCCTAAGTCCTTTTGAGGCAGCAATGGAACTGTAAACCCTAGAAAGGCTAGGAGGGCCCAGTACATCCAGAAGCTCCCTTGGGGGTGAGCGCTGCAGTCAGATAAGCAAAACATGTTACCCGGACACCATGTCATCCAATAAATCCAGGTCCTTGGCCTTTCTGTAGACTACATTTTACATAAAGCTGGAGTCCAGTCAGATATGAAAGACACAAATCATTGCAACTCTGTATTCATTAATACATCATTAAATGCATTTTTCTTTTAAATGCAAGCAGTGTAAGTACATGCATTTCAATTGGAATGCAGTCCATTGTTCACAGTGGGAGAGAGAGTAGCAGAAGGAGCAAGTCAGATATCCTGTAGTGCAAGGAGCATGCCGATGGGAAGAGAGGGCAACCAATAGATGAGCCTCATCTCCCTTACAGTAAGCCCATGCTACAAGAGAACATACGACTCTGAGCCACATTTTCTTGGCAGCTAAAATAAAGCAATGGTTTGTACAGTCAATGCCATTATGGATTGCTCACAATGCTCTATGTAGTAGAGTGAGTAACAAGGGTTGTAGAGGAATCAAATACTTTACAGAAGCCCTGGTTTTATGGGTAGAGGTCATGTGCTGGTATAATGAAATACAATTCTAATACATACTGTACAATAGCTAAAATAATATACACCCCTACTTCACAACAATGATTGTAAGATGACATCCTTATGGTGGTATTTAACTAACCGTGCCTTACGATCTTGATGGATGTGTAGCCCCTTCACCCTCAGTGGAGTGGCCCTTTAAATTTAGTGTTGCTGGAGCTGTACTCAGTCTGGCTGATTTGTAGTCTGTGATCATTTGGTCATTCCTAGTTGTTCTGCTATTGTCTGCACCTACCTGTAGCTGAGTGCGACCCTGCCACAGAGTGGAGCAGCCAATGGGAGAACATTGGGAATATCTATGCCTCACCAGCCAATCACTAGGAGTTTCATGGCCACTGGTGCTTGCTGGGGAAGAGCATAAATACTCAGGGATTGCCATGTGCTCAGGGCAGTCCACCCCTGGGCTTTGCCTGGGGGTATGAGGTACAAGGCTGGAAAAGCTAAATAGGCCTGAAGTCTGCAGAGGCCATATGTGGACCCAGGAGGGGTCTGGAACTATATGGGAAGGAAAACCAGAGCCGCCCTATGACTGCTGGAGGAGCCAGGACGGCCAGGATGGAATGGACCTCAGGCACAAGTCAGGTGTCTCTCCCAGGGAATATCTCAAGGATGTCCTCTATCCAGCTATGGTTCTGTTACATAGTGTCATCCTCTGCTCAACTCAAGTATTCCTGCACTGTGAAAGCTGGCAGGGATTGGTGAGTCTGGAGCCTATTCTCATCAATGGATATCTGTAGCCCTTTACCCTCTCTCCCAGTTTTGGCTGTGCTATATTAAAGCATTGAAAAAGTACTTAAAGTGACTGGCGCCCAATTCACTGTTCACATCCCACAACCTGGCTAGGGATCCGCCCCTGAGAGTAAAATGTTAGCCCTTCCTGCCTGTGGGGTTCACCGCATGCCTTTGGGGGTCAGGGGGCGCTACAGCTATTTTGAACTTTTGATTTTATTGGACAAATTTGGAGTAGATATTTTGTAGCATTATCCCATGCAGTATATCTGCAGTAAGGCCTGGTTCCCACCTGGGCGTTTTACAGCGCGTTCCTACGCGCTGTAAAACGCTCAACATGTGAAAACCAATAATTGCCTATGGGCATGGTTCCCACCTGGGCACTTTACAGTGCTGAATGCGCTGAAAAACGCCCTACGCCCAAAGAAGTACAGAAGCTTCTTTGGGGCGTATTTGCCGCACGTATCCATTAGGATACAGCCGGATAGCCCTCGGAAACGCGTGTTTGTTGCACGTTTCTTTTACCGCAAATCGCTGTAAAAACATGCGGCCCGAAACGCACGGCAAACGCCCATATTCCGTACGCCCAGGTGTGAACCCAGTGTAAGTCTTTGGAGTTGAATTCAGAATCACTTCTGTTGAACAAGCTATTGGTTGGCCGGTACCTGGACCTTGACCAGTAATGAAGAGCATGTTCCTTAAAGGAGAACTATGGGGTCAGGGCTTTTCCCCATAGTTCTCCTTAGGGTAACGGGAGGACACAAACTAGCGTCCTCCCATTACCCTAAGCTCAGTATACCGCAAGCTACAGCTCGCAGTATACTGAGACGCCGCAGCCGGAGCGGATCCCGACTTAGATGACGGGATCCGCCCAGCTGCGTGAGTGACAGCTGGCTCTGCCTATCTAGAGGCAGAGCCAGCTGTACCCGCCCCCTCCCCCGTCCGTTCCGCCAGTCAGCGCTGGCAGATCGGAGCGGGGAGAGGGGAATCCCAGATCGAGAAGTGAGTGAACGCCGGTATGTGTTCGTTCACCTCCCGATCTACTGAGCCGACCTGTGACAGTCTCATTGTCACAAGTCGGCTAGAACTATGAGGTGAGTGAAAAGCACTCGCCTCATAGTTCTCCTTTAACTCGCTTGTTGTGAAGATCTAGTACATGGAATGTAGATTTGGAGAAGAGATCCAAATCACATAGGCCACGGTTGGTACAAAAATGTAAAAATTGAGCAGAGCAGTGATGTCAGGAATAACTTGTACAGCGTAACTGACAACACAGAAAGAAGTTGCTTTTATTATAGTGTATAATGGACCCATTTGAGTGTTGAAATTGCTGTTGCTTTTTATTGAATGCATGTGATTGCAGAGGGAGACGATGAGAAGAATGGATGATATCAAATCAATAAGAAATGGCAAGTTAGGAATACGAAACAGCACGCAATTACCATATAGGAATGGTAGACGTTCTATCAAAGATTGTAACTGGGTTGGAATGTGTGACCGGTCACATGGTCACACATTTTAACGTAATCCCGCCTACTTTTTCGGCGGTGGAATATGTGACCCGCAAAAGGTCAAGAATTCTAACGCTTTCTCCTCTGTTTCAGGGCAGATCGGCATCGCAGATGGTATGTGCAGGAGAACCGATCAGCCCTGGAACAGCTGATCGATCCTGAAATGCCACTTCTATCTGACTTTGTGGAATGTGAGATCGCACTCACAAAGTCGGATAGAAGGGACATTTCAGGACCGATCAGCTGTTCCAGGGCAGATCGGTTCTCCTGCATATACCATCTGCAATGCCGATCTGCCCTGGAACAGCTGAGAAATTCTTCACCTTTTGCCGGTCACATATTGCACCACCGAAAAACCGGGCGGGATCACATTAATAGGTGTGACCACGTCACCGGTCACACATTCTAACGCAGTCACAAACCTTGATAGAACAGACATGTCTTAACAATGTAGCATCCCTGTAGGTGTTGTGTAGCCCAAGATAATCAAGACTGAATACGCTGATTTCCACTTATATAAATTAAACTACTACTGCAGGAAATCAGCATGGATGCCACAATCATGTAGCTGATCTTTTCTGATACATAGATCTTAAGAAGCATAAAGGAGGCTTGGTGGACTTTGGAGATCTGCAAACAGTATATAATGGAAAGCAGTGTTCATATTGAAGTTTTATAATTATAATTATATGTATTGTGATGTTTGGGGATATTAGCACTCATGGTGAGCACTATAAGGATGCAGTCCACTCGCAAGATCTTCTGTTTAAGAGCTTGGTAGCCCACTTTTATTCAAACACAAAGTTCATACATCCACCTTGGATACCCTCGCAGGGGTTGTTCAGCATAACCTCCATGCAATGCAACATAACACAAGTTTAGCCTCCTTGGCTTCCACTTTAAACATTAGCACTTCTGACCGACCGGTCCCCTCTGAAGTGCTGTTCCACACTTGTACTGGCGGCCCCTCAGGCTCACGGCTCTCCTAACCTTTACCAGTTCCCTCCTATGTGCCTCCAACACATACACAGCCACCTAGCTCCACTCTGACTTCTGGGGGCGTCATCCTGACTTCCAAACACCATCTGTTCCACTTCCTCAGCTGGAGCCCTGAACTTCAGCCAACACCCTTTCCTTAAGGGCTGTGCACAGGTGTGCAATCATTAGGTGCTGGCCCCTACTAAAACACTGACCCAGAAATGGAGATTTCATGCCTCCCAATTCTCTTTGAAATCTCCCAGTTGCAGGATCCCATGCCAAATCCAGAAAACCTGGGAAGAACCGCAAAGTCAGCTCTTTCCAAGCAAAATAATTTGTTTCCTGGAACTGCTCAGCCCCTCTGGCTGAGAGCCCTGGGTGACTACAACACCCAGTTCTACCATCAGATTGCCACAAAATACAACAGTATGTAAAGTTTTTGATGATGCAAGTGTATTTTTTGTTTTGTTTTCTACTTGACAGAAAGTCTTCAATGTTACTAAACAAGACCATTACTAGTGATATCATGACCTGGATAAATAAAAACCTACACAGACATTATTTTTAAGGAAATTAATTAAAGTTTACATCACTCCAGTAGATATTACAGATATAAGTTTAGAAACTTTTAAACAATAGAGTTACTAAAAGTTTATAATTGAGTTTTGTCAGATAAATCTTTTATATGTTTACAATATGGCCAAACGTAGGCTGAAACCTGACCATCACACCTACAACTATATGGCCAAACATATGTGGACCCCCCCCCCTCATGAATAAGTTCAGGCTTTTTCCAGTGATGGTTACTGTTCGTTCTACAGCATACAAAGCCACTTTAGACAATTGTGTGCTTATAGCCTTTTGGTAACACTTTGGTGAAGGCCTTTATATGTTCTAGCACAGTGGTTCTCAACCTTTCTAGGGCCTGGAACAATTGGTAACATTTGCCAAGCTGTGGTGACCCCCAGAGCAGAGTAAAGCTTTCCGGGAGAAAGTGTTTCTCTCCCGGGCGGCCGGGAGCCGCTATCTAATAGCGGGCGACTCTCGTGCGACACCTGGCAAATCGTCATTTGGCCCCTCGACGGGGTCGCGACCCACAGGTTGAGAACAGCTGTTCTAGCATGACTGTTAACTTGGCAGAAAGCCATCTTCATAAAGACATGGTTTGGTGTGGAGGAACGGTGAGTGTCCTGCACAGAGCCCTGACATTCAACCCTACTAAACACCTTTGGGATGAACTGGAAGGCCAATTGTTAGCCAGTTGTTCTCATCCAACATCAGCACCTGACCTCACTAATGGCCACATATTCCCATAGACACCCTCCAAAACCTTGTGGAAAGCCTACACAGAAGAGTTGACTGAGATGCCTACACTCATGCAGGTAAGATGGTCAGGTGTCCACATACATTTGGCCATATAGTTTATATTTTGACTATGTTTTCATTCCATATTTATTGTCTCTGTAAAGTCTTTGGAGATCGATCCACAAACTCTTCAATTGCACAAGCAGTTGGTTCCTCCATCAAGAATTCCAAAGAACTTGTTTCTTAACTTGGTTATTGTAAAGATCAAGAAAATGGAATGCAAAGCAGAAAAAAAAATCCAAATGACATAGGGCCATACATGTCCTAGAAGATGTAAATAGAGCAAAACAACTATATCGCCAAGAGCTTGCAAGCTGTAACTGGCTAAATTGCAACATGTTGACTTTATCACAGTATAAATTGGATGCAGTTGGGTGGTCTGATTCTTGCTGCTTTTCATTCTTTGCAGGTGATTGTACAAGGAGATGATTAAAAGGACAGATGACATGAAATTAATAAGGAACGGAATGCCATTGCCCAATGACTGTATGCAGAGATATCTCATCATCACAGCATACCCGACAGTGTTGTTCTGCCAAATGACATACAATGAATTTGCAGATTGTGTAAAATAACTGATGCTTGTTACAGCTACAGCTTGAGTAATGGACACTAGCACAGATCCCATAATCATATAGCCGATCCTCTGCGCTATGACAGTCTTTAGATGCCGAAAGAGGCTTAGCTGGAAGTTGGAGATCTTGAAGCACATGGTAACAGAAAGCAAGGTCAACAGCCAGGTATTGCTGTAGTAGGTGGAGAATTTGATGAAATGAAAGCAGATCTCTATCATGTAAAATGTGAAATTATGTTGGAACGAGATGTAAAACCACATATCGGCCATGCATATAAACTGGAAGAGAAGCCTCGATATTCCAAGAGTAGTGATGATCTGCTCAGTGGCCGTCATTGGTTTACCGTTCAGGTGATCAGAGATGTTGACAGCTACAATAAATGAATGAACAATCAGTCCAGCTACGAAGAAAGCTACAGCTGGGACGGCCGCATTTAGACGCTGGGTATTAAACGTTGCCTCTGTGGAAGGAGCCATCTCTCTAGAGGAGCACCGGATCAGTTCTGATGGAAAGTCAAAATGAACGTTGCACTAAATTTTAATGTAAAATATGTATGGAAATTGCAATGCAAATCCATCCAGACTGAACATTTGAGGCGAGATGATATGAATTAACCTCACACTTTTTTTTTTTTCAATCTTATTTACAGATTGCAATAGTGCATTATTTAAAGCTGAACTCCAGGCAAAAAGCTAAATACACATATAGTGCTACCTGCTAAAGGATCTGTATTTCTGTCCACAGCTCTTCCACACAGCACAGCCCCGTTTAGCAGGACAGGAAACCTGTATCACTTACAGGTCTTGTCCTTCTACCAGCCTTTGGCAGTTAAAGGAGAAGTAGCAGACTGATGAGGTCATCTTTCTGCCACCCTGCTCTCTGCTCATATCAGCATGTCCTTGCACAGCTCTGTTTAGTTGTCTTCTTTTTGAAGATCTTCACCTTCTACACCATAATATACACTATATTGCCAAAAGTGTTGGGAGGCCGGCCTTTACACGCACATTAACTTTAATGGCATCCCAGTCTTAGTCTGTAGGGTTCAAATGGAGTTGGCCCATCCTTTGCCGCTATAACAGCTTCAACTCTTCTGGGAAGGCGTCCACAAGGTTTAGGAGTTTAGGAGTGTGTGTATGACCATTTGTGAGGTCAGGTACTGATGTTGGAGGCGGGGCTCGCAGTCTCCGCTCTAATTCATCCCAAAGGTGTTCTATGGGGTTGAGGTCAGGACTCTGTGCGGCCAGTCACGTTCCTCCACCCCAAACTCCCCCATCCATGTCTTTATGGACCTTGCTTTGTGCACTGGTGCGCAGTCATGTTGGAACAGGAAGGGGCCATCCCCAAACTCTTCCCACAAAGTTGGCAGCATGAAATTGTCCAAAATGTCTTGGTCTGCTGATGTCTTAAGAGTTTCCTTCACTGGAACTAAGGGGCCAAGCCCAACCCCTAAAAAACAACCCTGCACTGTAATTACCCCTCCACCAAACTTTACACTTGGCACAATGCAGTCAGGCAAGTACCGTTCTCCTGGCAACCGCCAAACCCAGACACGTCCATCGGATTGCCAGACAGAGATTGGTCACTCCAGAGAACACGTCTCCACTTCTCTAGAGTCCAGTGGCGGCGCGCTTTACACCACGGCATCCCACGCTTTGCATTGCACTTGGTGATGTAAGGCTTGGATGCAGCTGCTCGGCCATGGAAACCCATTCCACGAAGCTCTCTACGCACTGTTGTTGTGCCAATCTGAAGACCACATGAAGTTTGGAGGTCTGTTGACTATTGTTACAATACCACTAACAGTTGACCGTGGAATATTTAGTAGCCAGGAACTGTCACAGATGGACTTATTGCACTGGTGGCAACCTATCACGGTACCACGCTTGTATTCACTGAGCTCCTGAGAGCGACCCATTCTTTCACAAATGTCTGTAGAAGCGTCTGCATGCCGAGGTGCCTCATCCTATACACCTGTGGCCATGGAGGTGATTGGAGCACCTGAATACAATGATTTGGAGGGGTGTCCCAATACTTTTAGCAAAACAGTGTATTTATGCTGAGAAGGGTCTTCTATTCCATTGTTGGGTCAGCACTGCTCTCTGTTTGTTATACAGTTACATTGGTATACAGATGGAGTGATAGATACCACAATAACCTAAAGAGGCACTGTCACCTTGACAATGCAGGACAAAGTGACAGTGGCTCTCCCAAGGAGCCCAACCAACCCCCTTATACTCAGCTTTCCTGTGCTCCCCAATGCTCTTTTCTCCATCTCAGCCGACACACTAAACCCTTTTTGTTTTCATTACATATCTTATTTTAGATCTTGTGATATCATCACTGGGTCTCTGTGCTTCTCTAAACAATGGCTGCTGTATCTCAAGCTTTAGTAATCCTCAAACAAAAATTAATTATCTACTTTATCCAAAACCCAAAAAGGCAATCCACTTACAGCAGCTACCACCTCTGAGGTCTTCATATCATACGGGATGTGACTTCGAAATCCTCACCATGTGTGTTCCTAACATGGGCTGAACCATCTTACTGACCCAAAGCCTGGAAGGACATACTAAGCTGAACAGCTTATTTTTTTTGTTGGGGTTGATCTGCAGGAATGTTGCCTACAAAGTCTTGGCCATTATTTGCGCTGTAGAGCCAATTATTTGCTAGAGGTGTCTGGGAACACATAGTCAACTGGGTGTGGATGGTGGATAAAAAGAGAAGCGGTCCGCACCAGGAAGAGGTTCTAACCACAAACACAAGATTCATTATATTTATGTTATCCATAAAGGTGGTCATGAAGATGTAACCCCATAGGAATGAATAGAACCTTGTGTGTGTTTGGACAACGTTGTCATTTTTAAGCAATTTATGGGATGTGGTGCAATCATTTATTTGTGATCATTGTGTTATTGCATAAAATATTTTTGTATTCTCTATAATTGGTCTGCAGTAAACTCTTTGTGGTTAGCACCTCTTCCTGGTGCGGACTGCTTTTCTTTTTGTTCATATGCTTTGATTACAGACCGATAATCATTATGTATTAACGCGTGTGTGTTTTCATATTTTTTTTTGGGGGGGGGGGGGGGACCCATGAACACACAATGTACTGTTAGTCCTCCGGGATATCCCTTTTTCTAGGTGGATGGTGGATAGCCAGAGTAGCAAAGTAGTAAAATAACCATAGTAAACATTAATTGAATTACCATACATTTTTATTAACAGATTATAATTAAATGTGATTTTATATTTTCTTTATATTTATAAAATTTCTTTAAGTTTTCAAATGAACATTTAATACAGGGTGCAGCAGTGACACTGGATACAGTGAGCATAATAATTGTGCCACAGTTCCTTGTACATTGATCCGGCGCCGGGTTTTGCCTCCTGTCCGAGCTGCTCGGTTTCCTGTCACTCCGCCCTGAACCTAGGTGTTATAAGGCTTGTGGACCTGTGCTTTAGCATTCGCGCAACGTATCTCCACGCTAGTAGCTCTGTTCCTGTGGCATTGCTCTTTGAGTATACCTTGTATTTTGTTTCATTGTTTGCTCTTGTTGGTTTCTGTGTTCCCATCCTGCTGCGCTCTTACATTCCCTCTGCTTCCTGTCCGTGTACCTCTTTAGTTTGCTCTGGCTGTGTGTTCCCTCCACAGCATTGCTCCCTGCTCTGTTTGTGGTGGCCTCCGGCCCTTGCTTTCTGTGGTTATTGTGAACTGCACTATTGTGCACCTTTCTCTTTGTCCATTCCCCTCTGCTGTTCCTGTGCATCTCTTGCCCCTGTGGATACACCTGTTGTGTGTTCCCTTCTGTTACCTGCTCCCTGTGTCACGCATGTAACCTGCATCTTCCCTCTAGTGCCTGTTTCCTGCACCTTGTATCCTGTATGCTCCCTGTTTCTTGTTCAGTGTGCTGTAGTCTCTGAGTACCGCTGGCACTGTGCCTGCACTGGTGTGTCAGAGAGCTTTAACCTGGGAGCTGCCCCGTCAGCTCAACATCCACACCATCAGTGGCTCTGGTGAAGACCAGGCGGCTCCTTAGATCCTGCAACTCTGGCACATCTGCGTTTGTTGTGCAGTCACACTGTCCCTGCATCTTCGGTATCCCTGCCCATTCCCAACTTCGTCACAATATACTACTCCGCAAGACCAAGAGTTTACTATTGCTGGTGCTCCAGTTCCCACAATCGTGACAAATTTATTGTAATGGGAATGCACAGCTGACTACATTCAGACTAGCTCACTCTAATTCAAAGCCTGCATAGCGCCCTACAGAGGTCTATGGTGTGAGGAGGACTGTCACTCCTCTGGCTCCTTCATTGATGTATCTAATTCAATTTTGAAATATTAAGCTTTATCATTTGTTGTAATAACATAATTAATAGTAGCCAACTAAATGTATGAAAAGAGGGGTTCTAGCTGCAAATAGGTGAAAATATAGGCATGCAATAATACAGAAACAACCACACTTTTGGTATCATGTCCGCATTGGCAGCCTTCTACGGGATTCGCATCCCGGGTGCAGAATGGTTCAAAATGGTTCAGAATGGTTCAGAATGGTTCAGTACTCCTACAGTAAGAACTCTATGAATATGGCTCTATTTACATCTGTGGGGAATTACTGTACAACCATGGCCAATGCCTGAGGTGGTTTCTGCACCAGAGAGGTCCCCACTTCCATGGATAGATAAGTAGACACCTAGGCAGGTAGGGTTACATATATACACTTTCTTCAATGGTAATGCTAGTAACTAGGGATAAGCTTCCAATTCGAGTCGACCATGATTTCGACCCGAACCCAAAGTGTTTGCAGTTGGACAAACAGGCAATGATTTGGCCATTTCCACCACTGAACTTCTGAATCTGTGGCCCGCACAATGTCCTTGATTACTAGGATGATTGCAGTGGTGCCACACAGCATAATTGGTTGCTACAACACAGGCAGATGCAGCATAGCAACCTAAGGTGTTGCGGAGCCACCGGCACCTTGGCAACCAATGACTCTATGTAAGCCCATACGAAGAAACAGGTGCTTTCACAGTGTCTTTGGATTTCAGGGTGCATATGCTTGCATTCTAGCAATCAATGATGTTGTGCATGTCACTCAGGTTGCCTGTGCACAGGTGGCTCCACAGCATCATTGGTTGTTTTGGTTTGTCCACCTGTGTCCTAGCAATCAGTGATGCTGTGCGGGGCGGGCCACACACCAACTTTTGTTGCTAAGGCACAAGTGGCCCTGGGTTTAGTTTGCTTGGACTTTCCCCAAATCTGGATTTTTGCTCTGGGTTCTGAGATCATCCAACAAACTGAACCCAGGCACATATAGCTCATCCCTACTAGTGACAGACTGCATAAGATATGCCATTTTTTTACTGAGCCCATGGTTACACTTCAAATGGGGCATTCAATTATTTAGTGCTCTCAGCTAATTGAAGTGAACATGACCTGCCCTAAACATTAGCATAGTAATACATGGGTTGCTGGGATGGAGGTATAAAGTTCATGTGTTAGTCTTCATATTGTTCCCTTTGTCCTTATGGAGCCCCATGGATCCCAATCTGTACACATGGCCTTAAAGGAGAACTATGAGGTGAGTGATTTTCACCCAACCTCATAGTTCAAGCCGACATGTGACATTGAAACTGTCACAGGTCGGCTCTATAGATCAGGAAGTGAGCGAACGCATACCGTCGCTCGCTCACTTTCCAATCATCTCCCTGCAGAGAGTGGTGACTGTCAGTCACTGCTCCCCGCAGGGATTCCCCCTCTCCGATCCCCCAGCGCTAAGCGGAGAAATGTATGGGGGAGGGGGCGGGCACAGCTGGCTCTGCCTCTAGATAGGCAGAGCCAGCTGTCACTCACGCAACTGGGTGTATCTTGACAGCATTGTCGGGATCCGTCCCAGCTGCGGCAACTTCTTCCCACTGGACCAGCGCTGACTCGCCGCTGCTCTCCCGCGCCGCTCGCCGCTGCTCTCCCGCACCGAAGGTAAGTCACCCTGCAGCGCCGTAGGGCGGCCGCCTGACTTGCCTTGCGGTAGCGCCGGGCCTGGTCACTGGAGGACGTTAGAACATGTCCTCCCGTGACCCTTAAGAGAACTATGGGATCAAAAGGTTACCCCATAGTTCTCTTTTAAGATTAAGCCTCTCCATTTCCCAGTTCTAAGCTTACCTCCTGTCATTCAACTGTCAAATGCTAGAACTCCAATAAGACAGTAAAGGCTCTGCCAATAGCAACATTTATGACAGGGGGGTGGGCCTTGTTTGGGGGTCAAAGTTCAATGTAGAACCTAGACCTAAGATCCAAGGATCATCATGAAGACCTACAGGGTTACTTCCAGGCACCACAAAGCTCTACAGTTCAGCTCTGTTGAGACAAAATATTTTTGGTTATATCAGGTTCAGGCCCACAAGAAAGCACCAGGTTCTGATACGTATGCCATTGTTTTCATCAAGCCACTCTAGAATTATCTAAATCTGACACATAGAATGCAGGAAAATTCTTGATATCTCAGGAGCCATAAGAACCTGCTGTGTCATTGATTTCCATTTCAGTCCCCGAGAGGCATCATCAGCTGGAATATAGGAATAAGTACATTGTTAGTCTTAATATAGACATTATAATAATAAAATTCACTTTTATTCTTGACTTTTTTAAATTTATTATTTATGAAGCAAAACAGGCCATGGTGGTACTCAACACGGTGTTGTCTGTGGGTGATCCAGTGTCGGGTTTGGACGGTCGTCGTGCTGCGGGACTTTTTTTATTTATATATTTAAAAATATTCAAAAATTGACTCTTTGTTTTTTTTTTCAATTAAAGAATTTGTTCTTAAAGTGTGGTTTATATATTTACATAGAATTTTAACCCTTTAGTAAATGGGTAGGGGTACAAGTACCCCTTGCTCATCCACAAGGGGTGGGGCGGCATCAGGGTGGCCCCTTAATTAAAAGGGTACCCCAATGCAAATAAGCCCCCTTGCCCGCAGACCCCTACAACCACCAGGTCAGGGTTGTGGGGAAGAGGCTCTTGTCCCCATCGGCATGGAGACACCCGCCCAATACAGAGGGCACATGGGCGCCTGGTAACGGGGGGGGGGCGCACGATCCCCCCCCCCCCCCCTTTCCTGCCCTGCCGGGCCTGTGCTCCGCTCAAGGGTCTTGCAGGAATGTTAGGGGGGACCCCATTGTTTTTTCCCCATTTTTGGGGGGCTGAGGTTCCCCCTTAAAAATCCTATCAGACCTAAAGGGTCTGGTATGAATTAGGGGGGGAACCTCACGCTTTTTTTTCCTCTTCTGCAGACTGTTAAAAAAATGTTTAAAAAAAAATTGTCACTTTGCTGCAACGAAATTTCGTCCAACAAACAAAATTTCATCCAGACTATCGCTAACGAAATTTCGGAATCAGAATGTGTGTTGTAAAGTAGCCACCGCTCCAAGCTCACACCCCTGATAGACTACAATCTTACAGAGGTGTCCCCAGGCTGGGTGTCATCTGCTGGGACGTCATTACGCACATAATGATGTCACGTGCACTTAACTGCCGGCTGCCATCTCGGTGATGGACACCTGCAGAGAGAGGAGGGGATTTACATCCCGTGGGATAAGGCATGCTGCCAGGTACTCACCTCTCTTGTTCAGCTTTTCCCAGGGGGTTATACGAAAATGTCTGTGACTCATTTTGGTGTCACCCCCTTTGATGGTGTCAACTGGTTGACTCACTTTGGTGTCACCCCCTCTGATGGTGTCACCTGGTGTGGGCCTCCGGCACCCACCTTGTGACACCACTGCAATCTCACATTTAGTTTACTCATTTGTATTGAGATTGCAGTCCATCCCGGGGGGGGGAGCTGGGAGCGGTGACTACTTTACAACACACACAGGGACCATGGGGAACAAAAGTAGCCCCCCTCCAGAAGGAAGGACAGTGTCAACACCAATTCAGAGATGATTGGAGGATCTACAGCCGAGTGATACACAAATAAGATACATTTTTGTTCATAGTTAAGGGACCTGAATGCATTTTTAAGATTTGACTCCGGAGCTTAGTGTTTCTTTAATCTTCTTTGTGGCCTTGGCTTCACTTTGTTACTCGGAGCCTGATGTCTTCAGGACTAAGCACCCTGTCCAGTGAGATTTCCCTTTATGACCAATAAGGAGACTTTCTGGACAAGTGAAAGGCAGTGTGACATTTAACTTGAATCAGGTTGGTTAAAGAAAACCTAAACCCAAGAAAAAAATATATATATATTGCAGTTTGCCCATCCTTAGATGTAATGGCTGCATTGATTTTTTTTTCAGGCAAATTACATTTTCTGCAAGCACAGAAACATGTTGATCCTGCCAGAAATATAGCATCCTTGTAATGTCTTGAACTGAAATCACATGATCATAGGAATGTTATCTTCCATCTAAGCTATCTTATGTGCAGTGGCATAGCCATAGCAGTCCAGACAGGGGCCTGGGGGTGGAAGGGGGACAACATTAGGGTGTTGAGGTAAATTAAACATATGGCATGTGATGATAACACAGAACTGTATCATCAAGGGTTGGAGTGGTTGCAGTTGACAACAACTCCCCTGTAAAGTCTATAGTGCAGAGACAATTTCAGATGCACAAGAGGAGTCTTTGGGACCTTGGCATTGTTACTCACAGCTCAGAGAGAGGTCATCAGGGGGGCCCCATCACATTTTTGTATGGGGCCCCATGATCTGTAGTTACAGACTTGCTTCTTTAAACTACTAATTTTCCACCTCTTATCTAATGGGGATGAAGAGACAAAGCAGACTAGAGTGACAACCATGGTTCCCTCTATAGATACAGAAGTGGGGCGAGCATTGTCACCCTAGGATAGGGGATCACCAGGTGAAAACACAGGGTGGAAAAGCCTGAAAAAGGAAAACGAATGCAGCCACCACATCTAAGGACTGATAAGTATGGCAAGTATTTGGTTAAGGGTATAAATATGCTTAAAGCCCATAGTAACAAGATGATCTTTTTTCAAAATGGCACAAAGGGTTTTATACTTAAGTTAAGACTAGGCATCGTGTGTACTCAGCTCTTTGGCAGGACTGACAGGATTGCTATCAAGATGGAGTGACTTTGTAATTCACAGAAGCTCATCAATAGACATAACTGGTGGGTATAACAGGTAGCAAAGGCATTTTGATAAAATTAGATTGTACATAAATACTTGTTTTGAAGTCTCATTCTCACATGCACTCTACAAGGTCAATGTATCAATGTTTTCACCCAAGACACATACAAATTTCACCCAAGATACATACATAAGATCAATACCACATAAAAGTAACGTAGTTTATAGATGTGTCCGCTGCACTCCTTTCAGCGTCTGCAACCAGTGATGAATATGGTGCTCGGATGGTGCCATGTATGTTCAAGCTTGAGAAAGTAGAAGCTCACCAGCACTCCGAAGATATCATTTCAAATCGTAGTGTTCATTTATTGATATATAGTTTCACATATATCAGAATGCCAATGTTTCGGGTGCCACGCAGGGTCCCTTCATAATGACCATTGCCTAATGTCGCCCTGATGGAGGGACCCTGCGTGCCCCCAAAACGTTGGCATTCTGATATATGTGACGCTATATATCAATAAATGAACACTATGATCTGAAATTATATCTTTGGAGTGCTGGTGATATTCTACCTTGTCAATATCACATAAGACTCCATTATAAAATGTGTGAACCTTGGGTGAAAACATTGATGACTAGGCCCCTTAATGCAGGGGTGCCCACAATTTTTGGTGTTAACATCTACTTTTCAAATGACGAGCTACATGAGGTCTACCAACGAAAAAAAAAACCCTCCCTCGCTCTCTCTCTTTCCTGGCTGTCTCTCCTTGTTTTCTCTCCCAGCTGTCTCTCCTTGTTTTCTCTCCTGGCTGTCTCTCTTCACTCTCTTGACTGTCTCTCCTTGCTCTCTCTCCTGGCTGTCTCTCCTTGCTCTCTCTCCTGACTGTCTCTCCTTGCTCTCTCTCTCCTTTCTGTCTCTCCCCGCTCTCTCTCCTGGCTCACCTTGCTGTATTTTGCAAACAGTGCAGTGCAACAGGCTGTGTAAACTAATATTCTTTGATGTAATACATAGCACTTCATCCACCAATATCCACCAGAAAGATGTCAGGGAGCTTGGCTCAGCAGACTCAGGCTAATATGTAATCATGTGTGCACAGCTAAATAAATATACCAAAATGGAATAAAGGGGCCGCCATTCACACCCTTCCTGATCTACCAGCATCAGCTTTGAGAGCTACTGGTAGATCACCATCTACCTAATGGGCACCCCTGCCTTAATGAATAGACAAACTCATGTGTTGCACTTTAAAAGTCAGATCCGTGGAAGCTTATGGCATAAGGACCTGTGCTCAGACCTTTTACATTCCCAGCAACACTCTTCTATAAAACCAAAAAATAAACTCTAATGCTACTATACTATGTTACCAAAATGAGCTCAACGGCTGATTGTTTCCACTTGGCTTCTTGACTTGGGCTCAGAGTTTCTTCCATTGACCTGGCCGTTGGTTCCACGATGTAGGATTCTCAGGAAATGTTCTCTTAGTTTGTTTGTTCTGTAGATCAGGTAAATGGAATGAAGGGTTGGAAAAGCATTCCAAAAAATAAAGAGCGCTATTACGTCTAGGGATTTGTAGTAGTGCAAGACCGTCACATTGGTGCCCACCAGTAATACAAAGCAAAGAAGGCAAAAAGACATGAACTTGATAGCTTCGTAGTAAGTATCCAGATTAGCTGTCACGTTGGCGTTAGATTTCATTTGCCTCATGTGAAGGAACAGGGAGGTGATGAGAAGAATTGTTGAGCTGGAATATATAATGAATGGAAAACTATTTCCCATCGCTACAAAAATGTACACATGGGTCAGATATTCAGTCTCATTTATGGCGTGACCTTGCAGCTCCTTGGCCTGATTTACTTTGCTATCAACCCACAAAAATAGGGAAATAAAGCAAATGGAGAGCAGAACCGAAACCACAATCAGACGCACAACTTGTTGCGATAGAGTGGCCTTCAGACGCAAGAAGAGAGCGGTGTGGAAATTGGCAATTTTTAGGCAGAAGGTGACGGAAAACACAGTCGTCAGCCAAATGTTGGAAAGGTTGGAGGCGTTGGACATCAGGTACAGAAATAATATGGCAGGTACAGGAAATACATGTCGAAAGAAAAGAGACAAAAACGCATCAAACAACGAGAAAACCTGGAGGAACATTCTTACCAGCCCAAGGGAGAGCAAAATTTGGTCAACGGGACTCAAAGGTTGTCCTTTCAGATAGTCAACAATATGCACGGTTATGATGAATGATTGAGTCGTCATTCCCACCATGAAGGAAATTATGGCTGCAGCAAGATTTAGATAGTGCATGTTGCCTGCTGTACTCATAAACCTGGCCACCTCTCCAGCAATGAAAGGTATCGCTCTAATGATAGGTTTACTAAGCAATCTAAGGATCTATGAACTTGGTTATTTGAATGAATAATGCAAATTGTAGCGCAAAAGTGGCTGTTAAGCTGAAGCTATAAAGCTCCTGAAACTGATTTGAATGTCCTCACCGCAGAGACAACGTGTGCTGTACATTTTCTCTGACTGTATTTGCATCAAACCTCTACATTTTGGTTTGCAGTTACAAGAAACATAGAGACAACGTGAAAAAAACTACATGAACAAGGATGACCTGTCTAAAAATACAGAATTAAAATCTGAGGTTTGTGATGGAATGAGACATGTGGGGATATCTGTCAATTTCGTTACATTGCAAAACAAAACCTGCTCCAACCATGTCTTTATTGTGCATCTGTTTGAAGAAAAAAACTATCTCCTCCGCAAGGGATTATAGCTTGTTGCCAGTCCCCAAGCCCTGTCATAGAAGTCATTGTATCCTTGTACTGCAATTATGATGTCCATCAAGCTTAAAAAGTAGATTAGAATAAATAAACAGTGCTACAATCAGGGGCGTAACACGAAATCACAGGGCCCCATTGCGAAATTTTGTATGGGGCCCTGTGATTTCTAGTTAAGCCCCTTGCAGTGTGCCCACCTGACATCTGAAACAGCCCAACTGAGAGTCACCCTGCAGAGCCCACCATAGACTGTCTATGGTGGGTTCTGCAAGGTCTCAGGTCGGTTGGTCACACCCCTGCATATCTCTGACCTGTACACCTCCTCCTCCACAGTCGCTGGGAGGCCCCACCTCCGCCATCACCATGCCCCGCCTCCTCTTCCATCGCTTGCACCTGCCTTCTCCTCCACTGCAGACGTGGGGCCCGGCCTCCTCCATCCCCGGACCCCGCCGCCTCCTCCATTGCCGGGCCCTGATTCCTCCTCCACTGCCAACGCAGGGCCCAGCCTCCTCTGTCGCTGAGTCAGCAGCGACTGTGTGGAGGAACATGCCGCTGCACAGATTACGGACAGGTTGTCAGTGATCTGAACAGCGGCACGTTCCTCCTCACGGCCGCCAGTGACAGCCTCAGCCTGAGATGCCATAGCGACCCAGGCGACCCGCATGGCGACCCCTTTGTTCCTAGTCCTGGCCGGGCCCCCCTGTGCCCCGGGCTCCATAGCGGCCGCCTGGGTCGTTATGGCGATTGTTTCGCCGCTGACTACAAAGTAAGGCTGTATATCTGCTGTAAATGAGCCGGTCTAGATGCACAGTTGCCCAAATGGACCAAAGCATGATTTCCATGGCTCCACCCACTCTTCTAAAATGAGGAATAATTCTCTTATTTTTTAGATTTGTGATATAATGAGACATACAGATACTTTCTGGTCTTAGAAGGGTTCTCTGCACTTTGAACTAGTTCAGAGGTGGCTCTTTAGCTCCCTATGGTCCACCACACAATAACCTGTGGTATTACATATATATTTTTTAGTCCTTAAGCACTACTCTTCTGTCCATTGATTCCATGCTCTGCACTGATGATGGTGATGATCTACTTTTTATTTGTGTTATTATTTTCACTCCCACAAGGAAGGAGAGTGTGGGTCTTTGGGCCTGCCCTGAAGTCTAGGGGGGAGGATAAGTTAGCCATGAGGTTTCTTTCTCCTTAGAACCGGTTGGGGGGTCTATCTTCGGCAGAGCCCACCCGACTTAGTGCTCGGTGGCCGGCTTTGGCTGGCCATGAGGAATTGGTCTGCCTGGTTTTTCGACCAGGTGGACACGAGTGAGCTTTGTAGTGTGCTAGCGTGCTTCATTTTGTCTAAAACCCATTCCCTTCCTGGGTCTAGCTTCTGTGCAGTGGTTCTGTAATTGGTCTTCCTATAGCTCCATACTCTGGACACCACTGCCTCTGAGGACTTCCATTGCTTTTGGCACAAGGTCTATGACAGGTCTGCTCCCCCTAATGACTATCACTGTATCTACATCTATAACATAATAACATCATTCACTGTTCAGAATCCCTTTGGATTTTGGAATTTGTGGTACACACTACTTGTGCCTACTATGCCTACCACTGGTATTTCACCCCAAGGTTCCTGCCATCAATAAGGCCAAAATGTAGTAATATTTTAGTAACCTTGGTATGATTTTTTGGGTAAGTGGCTCTCACCGCTTCTCACGCTTACACTGCTTCTGGTCATGTTCCTACTAAACATGCCACGTTCCCACCACACCCCACCCTAATGTACTGAAATACATTTTCTTTCCAGAAAGGTGAACACATAAGGGGCATTTAGGACTGCTAGGAGCTCCATCCGGGGTTTCTAATTTCCCCAGATTGCATTCCAATTATTGTTCCCATACTTTGGCCCCTAGGGCTGCCAGCATTAAAACTAGGATTCTAGGTTTGCATATATTACACTACATATTCATGCCTGCCAACCTTGTCAAAGTTATCCCGCACTCTACTGCTGAAAATGTCACTTATTTGAATTTTGGAAGAATGTCTTTCTTGGCACAATATGGCTGTTAAAGTGTGCTATGTGCCAATACTCATTTCTTTTCCTTCCAACAACCCCAACACACTTCCCAGTGTACCTGTGTTGCACTGCACCACAATGGAAATTCTGTATGCATGATTTTTGGTCTGTTGTGGTGCATTAGGCAAATTAATGAATGGGTTGTCTTAAAGCAGTGGTTCTCAACCTCCTGTGTAACCTCAGGACCCACATTTGTCCTTGGCCATTAAGTCGCGACCCAAGTCGCACAGGCATTCTGGTGCAGGCGTACGAAATGTGGGCGGAGGTGAGTTTGGGGTACCATTCAAATGATTGGCTACGCAACAGACCTCCCAAACAAGAATGCACAGTAGGTGCGATTGCATGGTACAGTGTGTTAATTGCAGGGTACAATGAGATTAACACATTGTTCTAGTGTGAACGGGCCCTCAAAAACACTGACAGACACACAACCCCAGATACAATCTTACACACATATACACTCCAAAAAATATATTTTATTTTTTTCTGATACACTCAGTATCCCTTCCTTACGAGTGGATCCTCAGCCTGGGTCTAGTGCGGGCTGCTGTGCTGTGACAGAGCTCCATCCATATGTGCATTACTTGTACAGCTCCCTTGTGTGCCCTGTAGAGGTGGCGGGAGCCAGAATGTGATGTCACTCCGGTCCAGGCACCTCTACAGGGCACATGAAGGAGCTGTAAGCTATGCATGTATGGATAAAGCGACCTTGCTGCCATACCCCCAGCCCACCCCACCTCAAGCTGACACTCGGCGCCGAGCAGCATATTTTGAATGGTGGCTTGGCCCGAGAGCTGACAGTACTGCGCTAGGGGGTAGCTGAGGAGCCTCTCACCTAGAAAAGTGGAAGGCATGCTGTGACCCACTGAACACGGGGTTGCGGCCCACTTTTGGTTCCCACCAGTTGAGAACCAAGGTTTTAAAGTATAATTAAACCTAAAAACAAAATGTATTATATTACAGTATGCCAGTGGTAAGATGAGGTGACTACATGCATTATCTTTTTTTGTGTTGGCTTCTGTTCCTTTATTTTCACCTGGAAATCTGGGCAGTAACATGCTTCCTTTCTTAGGGTCGCTCCACACTATGGAGGAGCAATGGAGCTACCCTTGGACAGCACCACTGTCACCCTGTGGAGAGTATAGTGTTACATGGTCTAACAAATAATGATGGACTGGACAAATAAATTAAATCTAAACTCCAGCTAACACTTTTTAAGCAGTTGCAGCCTAAACCATTAGCTTAGAGCATTGTAAGCACCCCTGTCAGTGTTAAATGGTCCTCAGCTCCATCTAGGGGCCCAATTAGGGTTTAGACCAATGTCTAGTAGGATGTAGTTCATGGTTGTGCAGCAGCTGGTGCTCTCCTCTCCCTCTCTGGAATGTGGTCGGGCCCTCGAAGTCCTCAGGGATAATGTAGGACCAGCAGTGGAAGCTTGCCCAGCATTGCAAGTGATGAGTTGACATCTCCAAGGAGGTGGCTACATGGTCAGAAAAGAGGAGCAACTTCCATCAGGTAGGAAGCATCCAGGACTATGGAGTAACATAAGGATTACTTCATGGTTTGTGGTTGAAGTGCCTGCTTCTCCCTCAATGCCCTTAAGTCCCAGAGTGTTTTTTTTTTTTTATTTCACAGATGTCTCAGACTCATTATACATTGCAGTATACAATAAAATAAAATATATCATTTCTGGGACAGGTTTGGTAGCAGATTTGTATATCTTTATTTCCCAGGTTGTTTTTGTGGAAGAAATAGTGAAACATAAAAAAATGCATTTTCCTGTACTTTTCCAAACACAACCTTCACACAATTTGCACACCTCCACATATTTACCCCAAAATGTAAGCCTCAAAATTAAATTAAAATGTAACATTGGTGCAATATCTGTAATAAAATAAGTCAAGGCAACAGGACTTGTTGTATTTTTCTTGAAGATGTTTCACTGGACATCCGACCCGCTTTCTCAATTCAGAATTGAATTGAATTCAGAACTTCTGAATTGAGGAAGCTAATCGGATGGTCAGTGAAACGTCTTCAAGAAAAATACAGCAAGTCCAGTTGCCTTGACTTATTTTATTACAGATATACCATGACCTGGATGAATGAGAACCTTCACAGACATATTGGTGCAATGTTCATGTAACATAGTGGAATGGTAAATCTTAAAGTGAGCATTTGGATTTTACTTTAGGGGAGTTTTATTTCCCTTACCATGCTACATTGCAACACACGCAGGGGAAAAAAACGGTTTGCCTAAATTGGTAGCAAAACAGTATGACACGATCAAGTTGGGTTGGTGAGGGCACAAATTAGCTCAATGGTGACTTTTTCACAGGTTTGCACTCACTAAAAATCCACATGGCTTTACATTTATGTGCTGTACATGATCATCTGATGGTTGCACAATAAATGCAAATGTCATCCAGATCATCCAACATCATTGTTGGGACCTGGGGATTAATCTAAGCAGTTTTTTATATTTGTGATAGATAGATAGATAGATAGATAGATAGATAGATAGATAGATAGATAGATAGATAGGTACAGATATACTGGGGGGAATTTATCAAAGCACTTGCAACTGTTTTAGCCTCTGAGATCCAGTGGCGGAACTACTGCCGGTGAGGGTGGTGCCGCCGCACCGGGGCCTGAGCCTACGAGGGGGGCCCAGTATCCATTCAAACAGAGCCCTGGGGCAGAGATGGGGGGGCCCGTTGGTGTCCGGCCGACGGTTACCATCGGATCGGTATGCGACAGGCCCCCCCATGCCTATCGCCAAAAACTGTGGAGGGAGCAGAGAATAAAAAAAAGCCTGCAGGCACTGCAGGGGGCAGCCCTGGGCCTCGGCCGTGAGGACTTAGCAGACAGCCGCCTGAGTACACGGGAGCGCTGAGATGGACACAGACACACGGGTGGTTTTCTGCAGCCTTCCCCAGCAGAAAACAGCCAGAGGAGGTGAAGGTAAGTTATCGTGCCCCTGTTTTCTTCAGAGCTTGCACTACTTTTCCAACTGCATGTTTTTTTTCACCTTTTTTGCACGTGTTTTCATCTGCACTTGTTCTGGGGCTGTCTGAAACTGGAGCATCACCTAACAAAACAATTGCAACTTAAGAAGTCCCCATGACCACTTCTTCAAGATGCGACAGTTAAGCTTTTTGCCTGGAGTTACGAGTCTTCTTTCTTAGAGTCTATTAAACCTCATTTATCAACAACATTACACTAGCTGGATAAGTCTGGTGCAAATATTTTCCGTGCAAGTTCAAACACTCGCAATTGCTTTGATAAATTCCCGCCACTGTATATTACTTTTTTACACACTTTTTTTCCTTCAATTGGGTCTCAATATGATCATTGGAGACCCGGTCCAAATACCTCAATGCAACTGTACGGATCACTTCTAATAGTGGCAAAAAGTGAGGGTAATTTTTCATCAACAATAACATCACGCTAGTATTTTATAGTAGGGGAAAGCTAGAACAAGAGTAAGCTTTGCATTTCTGCCTGTTCAGATGTTTCCTCAGTTTCTGACTGGTGCAACAGGAACAGGAAGTGAGAAGAAATCACTCTAACAGAGCATTGGATAGCAAAAAAAACCTGACGTGGATTCTGCTCTTTTCCCCATGTTATCGAAAAAAAGGGTTTGGTTTTTTTTGGCTGGACATAGGTTTTAATGCTGGAAGTGCAGTGTATATCCTTTCTGTTCACATAAACATACCACACTTAAGGTGCCCATACACTGCACGAATTTCACCCGTTTTTTGGGGAACCAGCTGAAATTCGCACAGTTTGTGGGGCACCTGTCAGAATACAATGAAAACAGAGTGATTCCTCGATCAACACGCTGTTAGTGTTGATGGAGGAATCAGGTCTATTTTTTTTAGATTCAAATAAAATAGATCACTGTATGGCCAGTTTTATGGAGCACTCTCTAATCCACAGAAGGCATTCCCTAAGGGCACTTAGATCGTGCCTGCCCAAATAACTCTTCTCTCAAGTGTATGGCAGCTCCTGAGCAAGATTGTGTTCTGGGGGACAAAAAGGTAGGACTAAGAGGTGCTCACAGGCAACAATTGTGTTCAATTACAAGTATAGCTTTATTTATAAAATATATCAATAGGTAGGTACAGATTTCTATTTAAAATGCACACACTACATGGCCAAAGGGTTTTGGACACCTGATCATCCCTTTCTAGGACCATGGGCATCAATCTGGAGATGGCCTCATTTTGTGAGTCTTCTGAACAGACTTTCCATGAGATTGTGGTTGGTGTCTGCAGGGATTTGTGAGGAGCATTTGTGAGGTCAGGTACTGGATGAGAAGACCTGGCTCACATTTAGCATTCCAGTTAATCCCAAAGGTGTCCAATACGGTAGAGGTCAGGGCACTGTGCAGGCCACTTGATTTCCTGCACATTAAACTGGTCAAACCGTGTCTTTAAGGAGCTGGCTTTGTACACAGTCATGCTGGAATAAAAAAATGGCCTTCCCCAAATTGTTACCACAAGGTTGGAAGAGCACAACTGCCTATAATGTCTTTGTATGTAGTAACATTAACAGGGCTCTTCACTGGAAACACCTGAACTCATCATTTCATTTAGGAATGGGATGTCCAACAAATTCATATAGATGAGACGGGCAGCCATACAGTGTACAACTTCTATATTTTCTATTTTGGAAAATACTGTCCCTTTTACTAAAGCATGATGTGCATTGTTCCTTGTTTTCACCGAGCTATTCTTTCCAGTGAATCCCTGGATTCGGATTCAGAACCTTTTTCTATCTTACACCCACTTGGCCAAGCTTTGAAGAATCCTGTTGATCTTACTTCTCAGCTTGGCTGTTGCCCAAATCAGATAGACGGATTGCAGAACTGGAACGCAGTCCACAATTGCATAAAACAATATACTGTCCACCTGGTGAAAATAATAATAATACACAATAACTTGAGCTGCGACACTATGGACAGTATAATACAGAAACGATATGGCCATAAATTTCATAAGTGTATAATAAGTGTCCATTTGGATGGTTAAGTTGCCGTTGGCTCTTATCCTGGAAATGTGATGACACAAAGAAACAACAAGAAAAGTTAATGCGAAACAATATACAAGAAGAGGCAACGTGTTTCCCAACACAAATACTAAGAGGAAGGCAATGTTGACTGTGGACCCTCCAGTATTTCCTGTTGTATTGCACTCTGCGTGTATTGAGGTAACAAAGTCCTCTTCCCATGTTTGGATAGAAGCATAACAAATGGAAAACAGCATGGAAATGACAATAAAATGGATGACCCTCTGCAAGATAAACCTCTTCATTCGCTGTAGGAAGTCAGTGTGGAAATTGGAGACCTTCAAGCAGAAGACAACAGAGAGGAGGGTGGTCAGACAAAAACTGAACTGAGTACTGAAGACCTCAGCCACGTCGACAGCACAGCGTATGGGAGACGTGTTCAGGTAACCTTTGAAGAAAGTGGTCAGGATCCCATAGGAGAAGGAAGCTACTTGAAGGACAATTCTTGAAATCCCTAACGCGGTGAGAATTTTGTCCGTAGCAGAAATCGGTCTCCTCTGCAGCCAGTCGATGCCATTGACAGCAACTATAAAGGAGTTTATCATCAGCCCTATTGCACACACAATTCCTGCAAAAGTAATACTGAAATACTGTAAGATGAAATCCTTTTCCAAAACAGTGGCCATCACCTTGCTGAACTAGCGCTCTCGGTACAGAAGAATACGTTTCATATTATTTACTTATTATGCTGTTTGTGAAGGGACTTGGAAGATATTTGAATATATATGCAAACTACAATTCAAAACATTGGAGCTTGTACAGATGAATAACTATGAACTGATTTTACTGTCTGCCATTCATTTCTTGTAATATGGAGTGTTCTGTTAACCCTTTCCTGTCAAGGGGTCATTTATGCCCAGCAGTGTCAGTATAACTGTAAGACAAATTTGCATGCATTTCTCCTTCCTCTTCTTCTTCCCCTTCTTCTTCTTCTTCTTCTTCTTCTTCTTCTTCTTCTCCTCCTCCTTCCCTCTCTCCAACTCCGATTCCTCTTCTTCCTCCCCTCCCTCCCCCTCCCCTTCACCCCCCCTCCTCCTTCCTCCTCCTCCTTCTTCCTCTTCTACTTCTTCCTCTTTTCCTCCTCCCTCTCCTCCTCCTCCTCCTTCTCCTCCTTCTGACACTTGCTCTTTGTCTTTATAGCATATCAGCTTGATGTGTGTACATATATCTTACATTGACCATGCTTTGGGGATGCTTTTATAAAATATTTGCAGAGCTGTTCTCTCTGCAAACATTTGTGCTGTAGATTTGCACGTCATTATGGCCATTCGATGGAACGGAGAAGCATAGGAAATCTACCACACAGAGGTGAAAAGCTCTGTGAACATTTTATAAAAACACCTCTATGTGTTTTGTCTCTGCTTGAACTGTCCAACATCTAACGCATCTGCACATAAAGTGCTTTCTTTATGGACCGTATGTATCAATATTCTTATTGAGAACTGAGGTTATTTCCCTACAGCCAGGATCAAACTATCAAGGCAGATCTGAGAAGATGTAACACCAGTAACAGCACATTAATTTCTAAGGTCCTAAATGCCACTAAGGTGGACTCATTACAAAACTTGGCGGAAGTGAGACATAAATCTAGCAAGTCTCCGGCAAGGCTGTTTTAATTGATTTTAATAATAAGTTGGTTTTATTTTGGTACCGTCCACTTTAAACCTGTTTGTCTCAACACAAATAACTGGTTAATCACACTGGTGCTGAGAAGACCTGAGAATGCCCGGACATTTTGGACCTTGCTAGGCACATTGGCTCCACGGGGAAGTCTTCTACAGAAAAGAATGGCTTGGATCCATTTTATTATTTATGTATAGCTCTGGAATGAAAAATGTTCAACCATTGCTGACCCTACCTTCCTTCCTTGAGTTTTCTTTGGTTCCTACCCAATATGCACAAGCCTGCCCCTGCCAATGTAACCAACTCCAGGTGCTCTGTTGCCTGAACCTACAAACATACTCAAATTCTATGAACAGTTATTCATTCTGAAGTAAAGTCTACTCTGCCTATAGCACTCCACCCCGCGCACACTACTGATAGCTCCTGTATTCTACTCATTACAAACCAATGCACCTTCTTGTCCCATGGAGCTCTGTGCACTATCACGTACAAAGTGTACATATCTGGGAGATGTGCAAAGGAGAATTGAGAGCTAATAAATCCTCACACATGTCTTATATTTGCTCTTAGATTTTATGTTCAACAAGTATGTCAGAGAATGACTTTGGGTCTTGAAAAGGGTGACACGTTGACCAAAGGACTTGCAGTGTTACCTTCTATTATCTATTCTGTATTACACTTTTTTATCAGAGGAGATGGGAAACTGGATAAACTCAGGGACGTGCGGTCAGGGGAGACAGGTGAGGCGGAGCCTCACCTAGTATTATGAAGGAAAAAGCTGTCAGCTTCAGACTTTTTCTCCATTCAGATCGGCTTCTATCAGGTTACACAGCAGGGAAATCCTCCCCGCTGTGTAACCTGTCATGAACGGAGCACTGCCTGTTAATTACAGGCAGCGCTGCATCTGACTTTTTAGAGGTAGTTAGCTTACACAGCAGCAAGCTTCCCCACTGCTTGTGTAAGCTAACTTGGTGAGGCAAGAGCTGTCACAGCCTCTACTCTGTGTTAGAGGCATGAGCTCTGTGGATAACTTGGACCAATGGCAAAGTGCCATTGGTCTAAGCTGTCCAATACAGAAAAGAAAAAAAACGCACTGAGGCCATCAATCTCGATGCCTCAGCAGTGACAAGCAAGTGAGGGACAGGGAGTCTTCTCCCTCCCTCCTATACACTAGCTTGGGGACTGGGTTGGGGAGGGGTTTAATCGGGTGGGGTGGGACTT
>NW_017307460.1:5414-36328 GCF_000935625.1 Nanorana parkeri | reverse complement strand
ATGTGCTTGGGGCGAGGCTGGGGAATGCCTCACCCGGAACCAAAGGTACCGCACGTCACTGGATAAACTTGTGTTCCTCTGACTGGACTAAACCATAACAAGGCAAAGTAAATATAGTATTTACAGAGTCTATGACCGGTGGTTGTCTGTCTGAAACTAAAGTGAAGTTAACCAAACAGGAGACAATGCCTTGTGACAACTGCTCAACCTTTACTTGCACCCAATATCCTCACAAGTTTCTGAAGATGTAAAATGAAATAATGGAAAGCTTTCCTTTTGTACATCAACTCTATATAGTGAGGAAGAGTTTTATTTAATCCAATTCCTTCTCTCTTTACTGCCTGATATGAAATCTCGATTGTTCCTCTCTGGTCTCAGCAAGATAATATAACATTTGGGAAGAAATATACAACTTAACAGTCCAGCGCTGGAGGCCAAGATAGCAAATATTTGAACAGCCACGGTGTACTTGCCACTGGTGCTCAGATAGGATGGGATGAAGGAGATCCAGACACAGCAGAAGACCAGCATGCTGAAGGTGATCAGTTTGGCCTCGTTGAAGCTTCCCGGAAGGTTCCTTGCCAGGAAGGCTACTAGAAAACTGATCATGGCCAGAAAGCCCATAAACCCCAGAGTCATGTAGAAAAATACTTTCTGTCCTTCATTACACTCAAATATTATCTTTTGACTTTTGTTGTTCAGTATGGGAAAAGGGGGGGAACTGTATAGCCAAAATGAACAAATGCTGATCTGCAAAACAGAACAGATCCCAACAACATTACGAGGGATAGTTGGACCCAGCCATTTTCTTAATGAACTGTTTATCCTGGTGGCCTTAAAGGCAAGGATCACCATAATAGTCTTGGCCAGGACTGAGGAGATACTGATGGAGAAGACCACACTGAAGAAGGTTTGTCTTAGGAGACAACTAAAAGTTGACGGTTGACCAATGAATACCAGGCAACAGAGGAAGCAGAGAATGAGAGACACCAGCAGGATGTAGCTCAGCTCTCTATTGGTGGCTTTGATGATGGGAGTTTCTCGATACTGAATGAAGATAATTAAGATGCTGAGTGTGAAGATTGACAAGATGACAGCTGTTAACACCAGAGTGATTCCCAACGGTTCATCATATGATAGGAACTCTACAGCCTTTGGGATACACCTGTCCCTATCCTCATTGGACCACTGATCGGAGGGACATCTGAAACACTCATCCGCATCTATAGAACATGCAAAATGTATATTAATGCTCAAGATAAATCACATATTTGATTGCAGTATTTTATAACTATATTGTAAATAATAATCTTAGCAGTATGTGTTAATGTTGTATGATACCTGTTTTAGAATTTGTGTTATAACAAACACCACAGCCATATATGCTCATCACATTTACCATATGTCCAAAGGTTTCTGGACACCTCTCATAAATGCATACACACAATAGGTTGGACTTGATGGACTTATGTCTTTATTCAACCTCAGATACTATGTAACTATGTAACACTTTTTGGGAAGGCTTTCTGAAAGATTTTGGAATATGTCTATGGGATTTGGGGCCCACTGAGCCAAAAAGTGTATTTTTTAGGTCAGGTATTGAGTAGACCTGGCTCTCATTCAGTGTTCCAGTTCATCCAAAGGTGTTCAGAAGGTTTCAGATCAGAGTTCAGAGTAGCTGAAGTTGAGTGGGATAAGTAATATGAACAGATCAAACCAACACACCAGAAAAAGTATTTTTCCAGCTGCTGAGATGGAGGCTAATAGAACAATGAGGAGCCCAAATATGATGGATAGAGAATACAGAGTAAGACATTCTAAGTGTAAAAAGAATGAGGGAGGACAAAGTCTTTTTGGGCATTGAAGTGGGTGGACAACAAATTATTTTCAGATCAACTTTACAATAATTACTCAATATTTGTACTCCCTATAATGTCCCATTAAAGGCAAAACCATTGTACACTACAAATCTATTCAAGGTAACCAGAAGTCAATTTGAACTGTAGATTTAAGATATTATATTAGCTCTACATGTGATATTCTAATGTCTGAATATTTCACAGGATATATGTATGATTGATGCATTGTTATATAATATATGGGACGTGTGATACTGGAGTTATGCATCCATTGCTTGGCAGGACATAAATGCACGCTAACATGCTTACTCTTGTGCCAATCAGCACTAACAATCACTAGAGGTAGTATGGGATCCATAATACTGGACATGTCTACTTCTGTAGAGTCCGTACCCATTATTGAGGGGGTAGGATTACCATACTGGACCCTGGTTATGTAACACAATGTTTTTGTTTGTTCATGGACATATTACATCAAACAGTTTTACCTGAGTATAAAACTGCTCTGTCCTAGCGCAACATAATTTGCGGATACATTTTGGATATACTGTATAGTATGATATACATTTAAGCTTCCATTGTGATTGGTGCTTTGCCATTCAAGGGCACCATAACCCAATATCCCAGGCTTTGTAAGTACTTGGTGGCATCTCAATATGGAACCATGCATAATCAAACCGAATAATCCTTTCAGCTGACACCCCAGAGGCGTCCCCAGGTTGGGTGTCACCCAGTGTGAGCACCAGGTGTCACGCACGTGTGTGACATTATCACTCTAGTCAGTAATGACGTCACGTGCATTTAACTGCTGGTGGCCATCTTGGTAATGGACACCGGCAAAGAGAGGAGGGGACTTCATCTTTTCTCATGCAGCTGTCAGGCGCTCGGTCTATGACCGACTACCTGACTTTTTAGAGGGGGTGACATCAAAAGGACTGTCAGTCATTTTGGTGTCACCCCCAATGATTGTGTCACCCATTGCAGGCCGCACCTCCTGCGCCCTCCTTGTTTCTCCCACTTTAAAGGTTCAGCCACTTCACCATATGATACCTGTGTAATTGGTCATCTCTCCCTCAGAGCAGGGGATGCAGTCATAGCAGCAGATGGGTCTTCCTTGCGAAGGGACTTTCCTGTACCCAGGCCGACAGCTGTTACTGCAGACAGAGATCGGCATCTGCAGAGGAGACAAAATCGCCACGAGGGTCCATGATACATGCTAGCCTTTCGTAAAATATAAACTTTTCTTCAAACTAAAGGGGGGGAAAACGTTCACTCACATGAGTTTTACCCTGGAATATAGCTGGCCATCTGTGTTTGAAAAAATGGGGACATGCATTCAATCTGCTTGTATTATGATCCCCTTTAGGTCATTGTCTCTCCTGAACAGGAGCAGCCTACTCACACGAGTGAGGGCAGAAAGAAGTGGCAGTCTGAATTACATGGAAAACAACAATAGTTGTGCAAGGGGTTTCCAGATGATTGTTTTTGTTCCCTGAGAATACTCATTTGGTGCTGTCATGCACTGCCCCACAGATATAGGAATGCTACCTGACCTAGCCAAAAAGGCCAGGAGACTGTTACCTGTCTATGTTGACCTTTGGTCAATGGAAACCTCATGGACAACTCACCCACTACCATTATAAAGCAATTACCCACCCATTATCCTATGATTATGCCTAGAGCTGGTTGAAACACATCAGTGGTTAGTATGATTTTCTTTTATTGTCTGTGAAGGTTCTCATTCATCCAGGTCATGGTATATCTGTAAAAAATAAGTCAAGGCAACTGGACTTGTTGTAATTCTCTTGAAGACGTTTCACTGGTCCTCCGACCAGCTTTCTCAATTTAGAATGACTTGTACAAACATTCTCTGGGAATAAATATGGTGAATGTTGCTCCAAATCCACATAAATCTGTTAATTTTCTTTTATTGTTCTGGTATTTTCAATAAAAGTTCCTCCAATTCAAATGGGTCAAACCATTCCTTTATTGAGCTGCTTTGTATACAGGGGCACAGTCAGGATACTTCCCCAGACTATATGCCACAAGGGTTGAAGCACACACTAGTCTAAAATGTCATTGTGCTGTAGTATTAACATCTCCCTTTGCTGTAAAAATTCATTCATTTGGAGAGGGATCATATACTTTTGGCCAGTAAGTGTAATGGTCAGGTGTCTACTTTAGGCCATATAGTACATAATCTATAATATTGATTCTATTTTCACTATCACTTTCTTTGAGGATGTAGAGAAGACTGAAAAGAGAGCTTCCTCAGATTCCAACAGGCCTTGCAAATGTCAGCATTACCTATGAAGCCACCGAAATCTAACAAAATGACCGAACGAGTGGTAGAATGTCAGCATCAATTACCTGTAAAAAGTGATTGTTCCAGAGGATGGCGCTGAAGTTCACACTGATCTTCTCACCCAAGGTGGCTTCTATGTCAATCATCCCTACTTTCACCAGGTTGAAGCTGTCATTGAGGATCTGCATGTTCAAGACATCTGAGGAAGCAGGAAGGTCCCCCTGGGCATTAAACTTCATCATCTGCCCAGACTTTGAGTGGAACTTGGTTTTCTTGAGATAACGGATCACCTGATGAATTTTTGAATATCACAACAAATTTAGCCACATTTAAAGCCCAACTTTACGCAGTTAAAAAATCTTAAAACGAGGGATGTCCCGATATCGATACTAGTATCAGTATTGTGGCCGATACCAGGCATTTTCACGAGTACTTGTGAAAATGCCCCTATTCTTAAAGGAGAACTATGGGGTTAAGTCTTTTCCCCATAGTTCTCCTTAGGGTAACGGGAGGACACAAACTAGCGTCCCCCCGTCACCCTAGGCTCAGTATACTGCGAGCTGTAGCTCGCGGTATACTGAGACGCCGCAGCAGCTGAAGCGGATCCCGACAATTGTGCCGGGATCCGCCCAGCTGCATGACTGACAGCTGGCCCTGCCTATCCAAAGGCAGAGCCAGCTGTACCCGCCCCCTCCCCCGTCCGTTCCGCCAGTCAGGCAGAGAGCCGTGACAGGATCGAGAGGTGAGCGAACGCCGGTATGTGTTCGCTCACCTCCCGATCTACTGAGCCGACCTGTGACAGTCTCATTGTCACAGGTCGGCTAGAACTATGAGGTGAGTGAAAAGCACTCACCTCATAGTTCTCCTTTAAGACCGATACTGGCCCCTTAAATTGTTAAATCACAGCGGCTGCTGAGTTCCCACGCTTTTGCGGACCTTGGCAGCCTGCTGGGGACCTGGCAGTAGCTGTCCTTGGAAGTGCCTGTCCAGTTTTATATCTTCTGCTCCTCCGTCCCAGTGCAGGCACAGCCATGGACAGCCCCACACAGCACCGTACAGCCCCAAACACCGGCACCAGCTTCAAGCAACTCTCCACGGCATAGCCACTGCACCACAGAGCCCTGCAGAGATCCACATGCCGCCCAGGTGATACTGCAGCCTTCTGCTCTGGTGAGATGTATTGTGCTCTGTGGACATATGTTGTGCTCTGTGGACATATGTATTTAGCTCTGGTGAGAAACTGCCCTAATATCATCAGTCTGTGTTGTTTTAGAAAAAATGTCACCTGTCCTTTTAAAAAAAAGTATGGACTGAATTACGTAGTAACATTGACAATACAATACTAATGCTTTGACTTATTTCCACCCGTTTGACTTATTAAGACCCATGAGTGCCTCTATACCTATTTTGGAATGTTTATACACTATGGGTTTTTCCTAATCTATGGAGCAAACTCACAAGCTTATTAATTACAAGTTCACAATGTAGCCTGAACAGGAATCCTAGGGACCTGTCTCAAACTCAAACCTTGTTCATAATGGGTATGGGTGGTTAGAATCACACGAAGGATCATTGTGTTTTTTTAGTCGTCAGCTTATCCCATAGTAATTTGTGTCTCCTACATCTCCTTCAAAGGCCATAACAAGGCATCACTCACAGCTGGCCTCCCCAACTATTAGTTAGTTCAGGATAATGGAGAGGTTATCTTAGGTGCTCACCACTACGATATCTCTATAGCAATTGGGTAGGACATTGTGCATAGCTAAGGCATTTAAAAAACAGGTTATTCATGTCAAGTCTAAAATATTGGCATTAGGTGCTGTTGTCCATACTCTTGTCATAAGTAGATTTGTGCAAACACTTTGTGGCATGAAATAAAATAATGGAATCGTGTTTTAATGTCAAGATCAAGATTCAGCGATGATATATGTATGCATTCAGGCAACCAGAACCAGCCAGCTGTGGTGAAGAATGTATGTCTTTGTAGCTTAGACCAGGCCTTCTTAAACTTTCTCCACTCACGACCCCTTTTTGGCCGAGGAAATTTTTACGTGACCCCAGCGACAGGTACTGCGCCGTGGACTGACGGTCGGTCGTTGTCTCTGCCATTACCAACTACTACCCCCCTTCCCCCTCCTTACCTTTACCTCCTGCAGCTGTGCTCCACTTATGCTGGGTTAAAGAAAACTCAGTCACTGAAGAAAAAAAGCATGTGCTCAGGAAGGTACCAAGTGCATAGGGGAGGGGGGCGTGACCTTAACAACTACACTACACTGTCACTGCACATTAAACATTAAATGAAAATAAAGAAATCTTGCTTGCGAACCCCCTGTTCACTTGAGCGACCCAATATGGGGTTGTGACCCACACTTTAAGAAGCCTTGGCTTAGACAATAAAGTCTGATATCTTATCAGCACTATGTCTGCTCACTGATTCTCAACAAGTTACAACTGGAGGGTCTTTTTTGGAAAGACGTCCTCACATGTCATCTACTCTAGACTGCTTTGAGCAGCATTGGCTTCTTGAGAATTGCTGCAACAATTCCTGGCAAATTGTAAAAATCCTTTGTAAACATCCAATCCATGTGCTATGATCAGAACCAACCAATCAGCAATCATCGGTTTTGTTTAGGGTATTTTTATATAAAAGCTGTTAAATAAAAGGCAAATTGAAAGAGTCATAGTTCAAAAATCCATCTGTAACTCACCTTCCAATGTTGCGCGTCACTGATATTTCCACATGTCCCATAATTATAAAACCCATTTGATCCAGTATTACAGCCAAGCAGTGAATGCAGAGCATGTGCATAGGCATACACAGCCAGGTAGGCATGATAGGTGTAGCTGAGATCATTTGTTTCAAATAACTGGGCGACCCTACCTCCCAGGTCTTCTTCTCCAGTGCAGGTCACATTTGCCTTTATATGGGGAGTATTTGGCCTCTCGCTACCTTCATTAGTCCACTGACAGCTGAAAGCCTTCTCCCAAAATGGCCTAATAAATGGGTAACTTGGGTTGCCAGTTGGATGAAGGTTTAGAAGGAATTCCTCAAACTCTGGCATGGTGCCAGTGCGTGGAATCAGTCCAATTGTCCCATTGAGAACCTTCAAGGCTTTCTTGGAGAAATCTCCAGAAGAAAGTCCAAAATAATCTGAAGCAATGAAGATTTTTCCAGCAGCGCCCTCATTAAACAAAGCATCTAGCAGGGCCTTAATATGGACGTCCGGGCTGTGCAGAACAATCACATTGACGGAGCTTCTTTTAATTACGTCCACCACTCTCTTCATCTGTTTGTCTGAATAACTCAGATGGATCTTCTCGAAAAAAGCGATACAGCCTCCGTTCCTTTTTATCCTATTTTGTATAATTTGTCCACCGTAATGCCCAACATCATCGTCCGCCATCAACATGCCGACCCAAGTCCAACCAAAGCTGCCAAAGAGGTCAACAAAAGCCATTATCGGATCTATGCTGGATACCGTGCGAAAAAATGATGGAAATAAGAATTTATTGCTGAGAGTCGACAAAGTGGCCCCATGACTTATCTGTAAAGTTATTCGAATTCGAACTTTAGAACATGGGAAAAGTTTGAATTCAAATTCAAACTCAATGCAAGTATATGGGAGGTAGAACTTTGATAATCAAATGTCCCCATTATGAAGCCTTATATGCAATTTACTGGCCATAAAAAGGTGTATGGGGATCCGGGTACTGCCCTGGGGGACATGTATGGGGATGGAGAATGAAGCATAAGGAACAATGTGTTAACATAAATACACCCAGACACATCTATAACTCTTATATACCTGTGGGAAATGAAGGACGCCAGTTATCTGGGCAATAGGAATAGATAAAAAGGAATACTCGTCACCTACAATGCCAACCATGGCTGAAGATGTATGACAGTTATACCCAGGAAAGGAGTTTCCAAGTCCTGACAGCAGGGACAGAACTGCTCCCACCGCCTGAGGCTCCGACATACAGGAATCCAATGCGCTGAAGCCAAGAGTGATATTGGGCAGCAGCTCCGGAGAATTGTTAATTTCATTTACTGCAAACATGAGGCCCAGAACATCCCGATAGTAACGAATGTGGAACCTACACAAGGCGAAAGAACATCAAGAGATATTACGGCTTATGATCATTATGCTGTGTTCCCTCTCATCTTTGCCCCATCAAAATTGAAGCCAATGTGTCTTGTAATGACATTGGGGTCCCCAATCGCAGCAGAGGACCAGGAACCCAACACTCCTAGAAGTGTTGGATTCGGTATAATCTTCATGCAGTGGTTTCTCTGCAACACAGCTGCGAATGGCAACCTCGGCAGCAAGGGAGTTGAGTATTAATTACAGTTAATTAATTACCAAAAGTAGGGATGTCCCGATGCCACTTTTTCAGGACCAAGTACAAGTACAAGTACATCCCCTCATGTACTTGCCGATACCAATTACCGATACTTTTTCTTAAAGGGACAGGTGAATTTAAATGATCCATAGTACAACTACATGTTATGTACTATGGATCATGGTTTAACCTATTCATGTTAGCAGGGGAGAATTGTAACTCTATTGCTGGAGTGTAGTGGAGGTGTGTGCTGTATATATGTACTACATATACATTACACACGTCCAGTACACTATAGCAATAGATTTACAGCCAGCCCCGTCCCAGTTTCCCTTACTCACAGTTTCACTCCGGTCCCCGTAGCCTAATGTGGTGCCTCTTGTAGTCGGCACTGGGCAGGATCGCTGCATCGCATCTCTGCTTTTGTGATGACTTGAAATTAAGGTTACCTGATTTTCAAAATGAAATCTGGGGAAACCCTATTGACCGTGCCCACTTATAACCACACCCATAAACCCCCCATTTTCAGCCACACCCACAGAATCATGCCTCCCTTTTTAGCATGCCCGGAAACAATTGATCACAGACTTCTGGAAGAGGAAGCAGACATTGACGATGTAATGACTAAGTGCCCTGGGAACTATAAGGAGTGACATAATGTGGCGCATGCAGAGCACCACAATGAATCATGCGTGCAGTAAAATTACACTAACAGTGGGAGCTGAAGATGCATGATTAAATTAACCCTGAGGCTACTCTACAATGGGTTAAGCATGTGTAAACACACAAAGTGAAGTTATCAGGAGTGTGTACCACATATAGTGCAGGGATCAGGAGTGTGTAACGCAGAACACAGGGGTCAACGGTTAATGGAGCAGAGAGCAGTGATCTGGTGTATGTAACATACAGAGTGCAGGGGTTAGGAGTAGGCAACACATGGAATAAAGAGGTCAGGAGCAAGAAGCGCAAGGAGTACAGGGGTCATGAGTAGGTAATGCATGGAGTACAGGGGATATCAGTGGGTAACACATGGAGTACAGGGGTCATCAGTAGGGGACAGTAGCAAGTAACACAGAGTTCAGTATTAAGTAATGCAGGGTTCTGTAGTACCACAGGGTTCAAGGGTCAGTAGTAAGTAAGTAAGTAGTAAGTGATGCAGAGTTCTGGGTTCAGTAGTAAGTAACGCAGGGTTCAGAGTTCAGTAGTAAGTAATGCATGGGTCAGTAGTAAGTGATGCAGGCTTCAGGGGTCAGTAGAAAGTGACGCAGAGTTCATGGGTCAGTAGTAAGTAATGCTGGGTCCAGGGGTCAGTAGTAAGTCACTTACTACTGACCCCTGGACCCTGCATTACTTACTACTAACCCCTGAACTCAGGGATCAGTAGTACATTACACAGAGTTCCACAGGCAGCCATTACAGCACGTCCAAAACTTGCTGTATGTGACTGCAGGTCACTGCTGCCGGGGATGTTTGTTTCCCACTGCAGACCTTTCAAAATGGGGACCCAGGAAACGGAGACTAATGGTAACATTACTTTAAAGTGAATAACTTGTATGGACATTTTTATATTTATATAAGGTGTTCTTATCCCCTCATAACCTCTTCTTCTCAAAGGTGAATATTTCCATTTAGTTAATCTTCCTTCATAGCTGAGTTCCTCCATGTCCCTTATTTAGGTGGCTGCCCTTGCAGGCAACATTTCAGTTCCTGGACAGAAATAAAAAAAAGTTTATTTTAAAAAATCCGCTTTTAGAGACATTCTAAAGGCAAATAAAGGTCCGCTATAGTTGAAAATATTGTACAGTATTCTGGTACCTGTATGGAGTGAGTACCTGTAATGATAGTCTTCTTATATGAATTCCTTTTATTTTTTACAGGTATGCGTATAGCACCAACAGGTTTTGCAGCACTTTACATACGGCACATCCACATCAGTCCCGACCCTAAGGGACCAATCTAAGGTCTCTATCTCACATGGAGATAGAAATGCCCCAGCCACAGCTGATTGGGGTGAGATTGACAGCTTTCTTCTATGTTCAGATGAGCTCAGATGAGAACCTGTGTGGGTTCATGAACCATAGCATCATGTCTAACATCATGAGTTTTTTAAAAAGGAAGTAAGCTCGAAACTGGATGTTGGAAATGTATTGGATGGAACTTAATAGAAAACATTTGATTGTCTTCCTCATAATAATCTGCTCAACAATGAGAGGGCTGAGGGAGAAGGTTTGCACAAGAATAAAGAGTTGCTTCAAGGTAAAAAGGTGAAATATGTTACCATTTGTAGTAGAAGTCTTCAAGGATCAGTGTTGGTTCTTTTCAATTTGTTAATGAATGATTCAGTAGATGATGCGTGTGATGTGTGACTTACTAACAGTTAAAAACAATGACCACTACTCCATACTCTTGCTATTAGACCTTTCTGCTGCTTTTGACACTGTTGGCCACCTGCTCCTCCTCAAAAAACTCCACTTGCTTGGCCTACAAGACTCTGCTCTCTCGTGGTTCTCCTCCTACCTATCTAAGCGCTCCTTTAGAGTCACCTACAAATCTAACTCCTCCCCTCCTCTTTCTGTAGGGGTCCCCCAAGGCTCTGTCCTTGGACCCCTCCTCTTCTCTATCTACACCTCCTCCCTTGGTCAGTTAATACCCTCACATGGCTTCCAATACCATCTCTATGCCGATGGCACTCAAATCTATCTTTCTACTCCACAACTCACCCCCTCAGTGTCCTTGCGTGTCACTAATCTACTAACTGACATATCTGTCTGGTTGTCACAACACTTCCTAAAACTCAACCTTTCAAAAACTGAGCTCATTACTTACCTCAAAACTACTCATCCACTCACTTGTTATCTCTCGTCTTGACTATTGCAACTCCCTCCTCATTCGCTTACTAATCCATATAATCCCTTGGTGTTCTTTCTCAACATGTGTAACATAGAACCCTAGGGTACCGCCCGAGGTTGCTAGTGACCCCTTGACAGATTAGCATTGGTGAATTAATCTACCCTGATCACCAATCAGGGTAGATAGGGTAATGGGGCAATTTTCCAAAGACCAGCAATTTCTTTCTTTAACGTACCTATAATAATTTTAGCAGGGGTTCCTTAATGTCTAAAATGTATTCCCCCGGTTATTTCAGAGTACTGAGAAAGGCAACTTTTTGCCTTTGGGTGTGTATGAGAATGGTCATTTAGAGTTTTGCTTCTTTATGGATTTATAAAAATAATAAAAGCATGCCCTGAAAATGTCAAATTTGGGTCGGTGAAATAACACTTGTATGTAACAATATATCTCTTCCTTACCCTGACCTCTCCGTCTCTTCATTCGTGACTATTTCCTTAATTTGTATTTTACTGTCACATAGTTGAGTTCTGGACATGATCCTTTTTTAATTACCACAGTTAATTTTTCCAGGACAACCTTTTGAGAAATGAACTGCCTTCCTCGGGTCCAAGCTGCGCTGATATTTGGAAGTTTACAATATAACAAATTCTACTCTTAACTATAAATGTAACAATCTGTGAAATTTTAGGAACAGTGAAAAAAAAACACCAACACAGGGTTATTAAAAAGGGGTGAAGAATTGGTTAAGAAATGGAAGGTTGGTAGCGCTACAGGGGTGAGAATGTAATAGTTTCGGATTTACAAAAATACAATCAATACTAAGTCCATTCTCTTCTGTGTCAATTAGAATTATCAGTCATTATACGAGGGGGAGGCCAATAAGTTCTTACCTCGGGTTACTGATCTGCCATCTTGGAGTAAAGCGTTTATATTGTAGTATTCGGCACTATAAGCAGAACACATGGTAACTTTTCCAAGATTGTATAAATCAGAAGATGACCAGAAGCAGAAAACTACCCCATGAACACCTATAAAAAATAAATCAAGGCAACTGGAATTGCTGTATTTTTCTTGAAGATGTTTCACTGATCATCCGATTTGCTTTCTCAATTCAGAAAGCTATAAAGTTTCTGAATTGAGAAAGCTAAGTCGGATGATAAGTGAAACATCTTCAAGAAAAATACAGCAAGTCCAGTTGCCTTGATTTAATTTTTACAGATATACCATGACCCGGATGAATGAGAACCTTCACAGACAACCCCGTAAACATCACTGTTATCTGACAGCTGCCTCCAGAACTTACCCTGTACAAGAAACTGGTTTTGGCCTCTTATGGAAAGTTGGTTGTTGGAAATTGATTCCTGAATGAACCACAAAAACTCCACCAATCAGAATATCCCCGGACTGTGAGAATGTTTCCATCGGCCAGCCCTGGAGACTGCAGCTATGGCTAGACTGACCCTTATCCAGCCAGTAGAGTAAGAGGAGGACCTGCAGGAGTTTTCTCATGGTGGCCACTCAAATGATCCTGGTAATCTGAAGATTCCAGATGGTGTTTGGCCAACCAGTCCTATCGGAAGAGAACAGACACAGAAGTTAGAATATTAGCTGGCTTTTGTCATACTGATTTTAGGAACAAGAATGGAATTTGTTTGTTATTTTTTTAGGTTTAGTAAGACAATATTACCAAAAAACCACCTATTTTGTTCTGCAAAATAATATACTGTATATGATACTTTATTATCTTAAGTAATGACAAAATGATCACAAAATAAACAGGAATTCATTACAGGAATGTAAAAATTGCTCGGATCTAAAGGGGGTGTACAGGGGAGAGCTGAACTGGTTAAGAAGGAGGATGTTGCCTCCGAATGAGCTCATGAAAAGTTGGGTATTGAAGAACGATCCCCAAATGAATCACAAAAAGTCCACCAATCAGAATATCCCCTGATCGTGAGAAGGTTTCCATCGGTCACCCCAGAAGACTGCAGCCAGGGCTAGACTGACCCTCATCCAGCCCGGAGAGCAAGAAGAGGACCTGCAGGAGTTTTATTATGGTGGCCACTCAAATGATCCTGGTAATCTGAAGATTCCAGATGGGGTATGTCAATAGAGGATCAATACGGTTTGGGTATTGCTATGTATGGGCTCTAGTTGAGCAACATTTCTCAACCTTTTTTTAGTCACAACACCTTTTAGAAGTACACAAATTCTTGAGGCACCCTCAGTCTAAAATATCATAGATTTTAGGCGGGAGCCCATGCAAAAATCCACAAAAAAAAGTGTATTTCCCCCTTCACATCGAAGTGCCCTCTTAAAAGTAAAAGATTTCCCCTCCACATTAGGAGACCCTTTGCATCAATAGTCCCCTTCATATCAGGAGCCGGTTTCACATCAGAAGCCCCCTCATTCATATCAGACAAAACCTTTTACATCAGAAGCCCCCTCTTTCATATCAGACCATCCCTTTCACATCAGAGTTCCTGCTTTACACCAGGAGCCCCCTTCACTCTAGTGTACATTCCCCCCTTCACATCACAGTCCCACTACCACAAAATTTGAGGCACCCCTGAGGAAGCCAGAAGGCACACCAGGGTACCATGTCACCCTGGTTGAGAAAGGCTGGTTTAGAGTTAGAAACCATATTTTGCAGAGATGCCTCGATACAGCGGTGTGGCTTGACATGTATCCACAAATGTATACAACGAAAACATCTGTTTTCATCCAGAGTAGCTGAAACAGTTTCATCAGATTCTTTCAGTTGATGGCTTGAAAGTGTGCCAGAGACCCCGTTGTATTGCTCGAGAAATGGCAAAGTGTATTGAAGCAAAAATCACATTATTTTACTTTTTTAAAGTGGCATAAAACTCAGATGTTAAATCTTAAAAATGCATTTAAGTACCTTAACTATCTCATGTTCAGTTTACTCATTTGTACTGAGATTGTAGTCTATCACGGGAGCGAGCTTGGAGTGGTGGCTACTTTAAAACACACACGGGGACCATGGGGAGCAAAAGTACCCCCCTCCAGAAGGAAGGACAGTGTCAGCACCAATTCAGAGATGATTGGAGGATCTACAGCCGACTGATACACAAATAAGATACATTGTTGTTACTAGTTAAGGTACTTGAATGTATTTTTAAGATTTAACTCCTGAGTTTAGTGTCACTTTAAATAAGTAAAATAATGGGACTTTTGTTTATTACACTTTGCCCTTTATCGGAAATTTTTTTTTTTTTTTAGTTTATGAAAATTCAAAACAAAATTGCAAAAAATTAGTCAAAAAGATAAATTGGGTATTTAAAAAAAAAATTAAACAAAGTCATCTTACGTCAATCTCCCTCTCTAGTTTTGCTTCTTTAAAAAAAAAAAAAAAATGGAGTGAAATAAATTAGTGTTTAAAAAAAATAAATAACAAAAACGTTATGAATCTACAAATTCTATCTGTAGACAGATTATTGTTCAGGCTGGAGCTGTGGTGTCAATTCCTGTACAGGCAGTCCCCAAGTTACGTACAAGATAGGGACTGTAGGTTGGTTCTTAAGTTGAACTTGTATGTAAGTCGGAACAGGTACATTTTCCGCCCCTGCCACAAGCTACACAGGACTACAAATTCTAGCAATACTTTATACAACAACCCAGAATACCATCAGCTTTGTATAATGTTGCTGGGATTTGTAGTTCGGTATAGCTGGTGGTATTCAGCATTGGTGTATAATCATTATACAGCAATGCTGAATACCACCAGCCCAGCTACAGTCCCCCAATCCCCCCTTTCCCCCCAAGCCAGCCATCACCCATACACTCCCCAACCTCACCTAACACATGCAGGCTGCAGCACCTCTTCTCCTGTGTCCTTGGCGGCCAGTGGAGGGGAGGGAGCATGGGAGAGGGTCCTCACGATGACCCAAACAGCAGGATGTGGCTGCCTGGCAGTGCCTGCAGAGTCTCGTATTGGCACCATTATGCTAACAGTTCTCCTAAATGAGGAGTGTCACCGACTCAGTGTCACCGACTTTACTGCCGTTCATTGTACAAAGTTTTTTTTACAATGAATCGAAGTAAAGTCTGTGACAGCTGTATGTAGTTGTGTCAGTGCGGGATCTGCGGGTGGAAGAGGCAAGGAGTGGGACTCTGGATCAGCACTAATCTTGGGGGGGGGGGGGAGCAATCGGACCTTCGGTTCGTAAGTACGGGATTTTTGTAAGCCAGGCGTTCGTAAGTCGGGGACTGCCTGTAGTATATTCAGCACTTACCAATAAAAAGATGTCTTTGTTGCAGATAAGTAGTGGACGGAGGAACGGCGTCATCAGAGGACTATAGTTGACCCATTTCTAGGTTTATGGACGTTACTTATATCTCATTGATAAAAGAAAATCTCCCACCGTGTGCTCATTGAATGAACCTGAATCTATTGTGTTACGGCGACGGATCAATCATTCGGGGCCCCAGTTCGGGGGGGGGGGGGGGCAATCGGCCCTCGGTTCGTAAGTATAGATTGTTCATAAGTCGGGCGTTCATAAGTCGGGGACTGCCTGTTGTGTATTCAGCACTTACCAATAAAAGATGACTTTGTTGCAGATAAGTAGTGGATGGAGGAACGGCGTCATCAGAGGTCTATAGTTGACCGATTTCTAAGTTTATGGACGTTACTTATATCTCATTGATAAAAGAAAATCTCCCACCGTGTGCTCATAGAATGAACCTGAATCTATTGTGTTACGGCGACGGATCAATCATTTTGTATAATTCATATCTAAAGGCTCCTTGACCCATTTCTAAGTTTATGGACGTTACTTATATCTCATTGATAAAAGAAAATCTCCCACCGTGTGCTCATAGAATGAACCTGAATCTATTGTGTTACGGCTACGGATCAATCATTTGTAAATATATAGATATTTAAGTTGCATATCTACATATAAAGTTTCACAATCTGTTCCTTCTTAGTGAACGCTCGCTCCTATAAATAGAAAACCACATCCAGATAATGACGGGAGTCGGGCGGCAGGGAACAGGTGAGGAGCCGAAACTCTGTGGACACCAAACTGACATAAATACTGGTTGGGTTTCCTCTCTGGAGATCCTCCGGGGGGGGTGATCGCACCTTCTACCAAATCAAGTGTTTGTTGTGCAGAGGGACATTGTTATGATTACAGGAATTGAGGACGATGACTACACAGCTTCTGAGAATTATTACGGAATCTGAAGATTTCAGAATTTGGGAAATTGCTGGCTAAACGTCGCCGATTGTCCTGGTAATTATAAGGGGATGGTGAGGAGAAGACTCTGGAGAGACCGTAATGATAGATCTTCACCTTGAACTGATTTACTGCAGTGCACAGATCTCCCTGGTGTGGCCGTAGGAGTGTCAGCTGCTGATGCCTTTCACTGATAGTATTACACCGTCAGCACTCATTTCAGGACTTCAGAGCATTCTATAAATTGGTATCTTATCCTTTATTTTATATACCTGATTTTATAGGTTATATACTACAATTTTTTTAATAGATTTTTCTTTCTTCATGTAGCGCTCACCCCTGAAGTGGCTGTTGGATAGAATGGTCCCTCCTAGCTTGTTTAGAGTTTATTGTTGTATTGCTGCCCCAAAAGTGCTTACCGACCCTCCAGTGGCAACCAATAAAACTGATGTCCACACAGAAGATATGATGCTGATGAACTTTTATTGAAGAACTGCTATAGAGGTCAGGGCATAGGACACCCAGAATGTCGTAGACCCCAAAAATGATAGAATGAAGTATTTGCAACCTTCAAAGATAGAGGACCTTTAAGCCGATTGCGTCAATCTGTGTCTTAAAGCTGGCTGTGTAGTAGTTGATGTAATAGCTACCAATCCATTTCAGCAGAAAGCTCAATTTTTCGGTAGGGGATCAAGTTCTAAGGCTCCTACTACCTATTGAAGTCGCTCTCTCTCCTCTCCATCCTCAAGCTTCACTCACTAGGCCTCAGTCTGAGCACATGGTTGTATGTGCTCCTCCTCCTTCCTCTTCTCCTCCTTCCTCTTCTCCTCCTCCTTCTTCTACTCCTTCTCCTTCTTTACCTTCTCCTTCTTCTCCTTCTCCTTCTCCTTCTTTTCCTTCTCCTTCTTCTCCTTCTTCTCCTTCTTCTTCTCCTTCTTCTTCTTCTCCTTCTCCTTCTTCTTCTCCTCCTTCCTCTGCTCCTTCTTCTTTTTCTTCTTCTTGTTACTTTCATAATTACTGTGATTGTATCTGACAGTTACAGTGTTAAAGTATATCTAAACCCAAGAAGAACAAATATAATATATTTTAGCTTACCAATACCTGATGGCTGAATTAGCTTTCCTTTTTTCAGGCTTTCTTGAGTAATTTTCCACTGGTGATCCTGATAGTAACTGATAGCAGCAGGAGAAGCATCGTGAGTGAGAGCATTGGCAGGGAGCACTCTCTACATTGCAAGCTAAGGCAGCAGATGTTTATCTGCATTGACCACCAATGTCCTCCCTTCACCAAAACTAACCACAAATGCCTCCTGCCCACCTCTTCCCCCCTACTGACCATCAATGTCCTCCCTTCACCAAAACTAACCACAAACGCCTCCTGCCCACCTCTTCCCCCCACTGACACAATGCATTTTTTTACCCCACTGACACAATTTGTTTTTCCTTCCCCCCTAATGTTCGCTAATGTCAAGGCATTCTTCTTCCCTATGATTGTTTTTTCTCCCATTGATGCCAGGCCATTTTTTTCATTCCTCTGACCCCCAACACCAGGCATTGTTCTCCTCCCACTAATGCTGGGATTTTTTTCCTCCCACTGACCACCAACGCTGGGCATGTTCTCCTCCCACTGACTACCAACGCTGGGCATGTTTTCCTCCCACTGACTACCAATGCTGGGCATGTTTTCCTCCCACTGACCACCAAGGCTGGGCATGTTTTCCTCCCACTGACCACCAACGCTGGGCATGTTGTCCTCCCACTGACCACCAACCCTGGGCTTGTTTTCCTCCCATTGACCACCAACGCTGGGCATGTTTTCCTCCCATTGACCACCAATGCTGGGCATGTTATCGTCTTGCTGACCACCAACACTGAGCATTTTTTTTCTCGACACAAAATACTTGCACATTTTGGCACACCTACCTCTGCATTGACCTTCCTCCATTGTATTGACTAAGGATTTCCAAGAGAAGCTTCCTGGACCCAATTTTCCTGAGGGATCACTCGCAGTGGTTTAATAATGGGACTCTGACTGATTGAGGATTCCCTCTCTTTCTAAGGTTCAATGTTGTGCTATTGTCATTGTGCGCTGGTGTATGTGCACTTCTAGGATTCATGCTGCCGGACCGCTTCCTAGCACTGCTGTGTAGATGGTTATGGCAGTGATTTCACATGCGGCAGAGGGGGAACAGTAAGAAGTTTCATCTCCCCCACATTACTCAAGCACCCAAAGGCAGCCCTACCTTTAGGTTTATGTGCAGAATAATTAAGGGGTATGTTTGCTGCTGATCATTTAATATTTAATGTGTAAGTTCTACTTTGCCATGTGTCTCTGGTGGATTTGACTTTCAGTCTTGAATGTAGCTGAATGGAGCATGCTCTAGGTCAGGGATAGGCAACCATGGCACTGCGGCTATGGTTAAACTACAAATCTCATCATGTAAGTGTGTTGCTTTGCCTCATTGGACTTGAAGTTCCCCAACAGCTGGAGTACCGAGGTTTCCTACCCCTGCTTTAGATCATCACACCTCCAGCACACACTGTAACATCCCACAATACATTTTATACCTCCTGGGGCCACTGGGATCCTGTCAAACACTTCATAGCCAGAGTTACTGCAGTTCTTTACAGCTATCTTCTGGGTCCGGTACTGCACTGTACTGAGCCACTTCCCTGTTCTCTGAAAACACAGGGGGTCACTCCCCTGGCATAGCAGCCATTTAGAGAATGCCCAGCATTTCAACTATTGAATACAAGGCATTATCTGATTGGACAAGAGGCAGATTGTGATGTCATCACACCTTAACCAATCAGAGAATATGTCTGTGAAGGTTCTCACTCATCCAGGTCATGGTACATCTGTAACAAATAAGTCAAGGCAACTGGACTTGCTGTATTTTTCTTGAAGACGTTTCACTGACCATTCGACCAGCTTTCTCAATTCAGAATGACTTGTACAAAAATTATCTGGGAATAAATATAGTGAATGTCTCTCCAACCCAATGTTTGTGCAAGTAATTCTGAATTGAGAAAGCTGGTTGGATGACTAGTGAAACATCTTCAAGAAAAATACAGCAAGTCCAGTTGCCTTGACTTATTTTTTACAGATACAATCAGAGAATGCTTAGTATTCATTGATAAACATTTTAGCCATTATCTGCATGGCTGCTGTGCCAAGGGAGTGACCCCCTGTGTTTTCACAGCAGAGGGGAAGCCGCTCAGCACAGAGCAGTACGAGAACCCAGAAGATCACGGCCAGCGTTGTAGTAGCTCCAGCTTCTACAGTGCTTTACAGGATCCCCAGGTAGAATATATATATATATTGTGGGGAACCCCAGGGGTAAATATGCATCTTCAACACAGTCCAATATAAATAAGCAGCTTTTATTTCATTTCACTCCATGGCTCCAAGCGCCAACAATCATCCCGCGTTCAAAGGCTGTTAAATTGCGTTGTTTACCCGTATCTTCAGAAACAAATCACTTCTACTGTCGTGGTAAACAACCTGCTTCCCTATTTATAATGGTCTGGCCCTCTAGCAACTTCAGCGCCAAATTATAGCTAATTTGCCTACAAACATCAGGTGGTCATAATAATCTGGCCACTCACTGTGTATAATAATCTGGCCACTCAGTGTATACTTAAACTGGGCCAAGCTGAGGTTCATCTTTAAATGTAATTACTCCCTATTACTAGAGTCTCAAGATACCCTGTTACTGAAGTGCTAATAAAGTGTAGGGATGTAATAACGGCAAGGTAGAGGTGATCTCATATGACCCCCCTCCCCCGAATTACCACTAGAAAAATGTTCCCTTTTACAATTAATAACTGTGATGGCCGCACTCCTCATGTAAAGCTTCACACTAGATATGTCATACCTGTAGCATGCTATTGTTACAATAATAGTATTATGAGAATAATTATAGGACTCTGGGGGAAGACAAAGGTTACTGGAAGAGGACGATGAAACAATTCTCACTGTCAGGAACTATCGGTTCCAGCTCACCCTTTGTGGATATTCGGTTGTCCTTTGTCTCCAGGGCAGGCTCTGTGACTGATGTTCTTCAGCATTGGCTGGGTGCTTTGTGCCTGTGTCATCTAGTGGTTTAAAAATTAACTCTAAGCCCTATCCCTCTTCCCTAATCCCATATCCCATACACCTCCCTTCCTCCCACAACTTATCACTCTGTTAGTAAAAAATAAATATAGAAATAAAACAAAAAACCCACCAAATCTGTGGTTACGGGTCTGAGTCTACTATCCTCTTTATTGAGGAGGAGGAAGTCCTTCTTCATGTCACTGCCAGGGTGACATTATCACTTCCTACTGGCTGTGTAGCAGTGAGGTTCTTTCCGAATCCCAAAGGCTACAGCAACCCCAATTGATTGTAACCACAGATGGGCATAGTATACAGCATTGTATCACTCGTCATTACTTACGGAAGTGGCACCAATGAAGAACATAGACATTGGATTGAAAGTAAAGTAAAAAGAAGTCTTTAGAAAGTATTTTATTTATTAAAAAGTATTGAATGGCTGAGAGGGTTGGAGATGTGATATATATATATTGCTTTGTTGCCTGAACCTACAAACATACTCAAATTCCATAAACAGTTATATATCCTAAGTCTACTCTGCCTATAGCACTCCACCCCATACACACAACAGATAGCCATCTCAGCTCTTGTATTCTACTCATTAAAAACCAATGGACCTTCTTGTCCCATTGGGGCTCTGTGCACTATCACGTATAAAGTGTACATATCTGATAGATGTGCAAAGGGGAACTGAGAGCTAAAAAATCCTCACACATGTCTTATATTTGCTCTTAGATTTTATGTTCAACAAGTATGTCAGAGAATGACTTTCGATCTTGAAAAGGGTGACACGTTGACCAAGGGACTTGCAGTGTTACCTTCTATTATCTGTTCTGTATTACACTTTTACATCAGAGGAGATGGGAAACTGGATAAACTCAGGGACGTGCGGTCAGTGGAGGCAGGTCTTAAGCTGACAGCTTTTTCTCCATGCAGATCGGCTTCTATCAGGTTACACAGCAGGGAAATCCTCCCCGCTCTGTAATTACAGGCAGCGCTGTATCCGGCTTTTGAGAGGTAGTTAGCTTACACAGCAGCGAGCTTCACCACTGCTTGTGTAAGCTAACTTGGTGAGGCAAAAGCTGTCACAGCCTCTACTCTTTGTTAGAGCTCTGTGGATGGCTTGGACCAATGGCAAATCGCCATTGGTCTAAGCTGTCCAATAAAAAACCTCTGATCATGGCCAGAAAGCCCATGAACCCCAGAATCATATAGAAAAATACTTTCTGTCCTTCATTACACTCAAATATTATCTTTTGGCTTTTGTTGTTCAGTATGGGAAAAGGCGGGGAACTGTATAGCCAAAATGAACAAATGCTGATCTGCAAAACAAAACAGATCCCAACAACATTACGAGGGATGGTGGGACCAAGCCATTTTCTCAATGAACTGTTGAGGCTGGTGGCTTTAAAGGCAATGATCACCATGATAGTCTTGGCCAGGACTGAGGAGATACTAATGGAGAAGACCACACTGAAGAAGGTTTGTCTTAGGAGACAACTAAAAGTTGACGGTTGACCAATGAATACCAGGCAACAGAGGAAGCAGAGAATGAGAGACACCAGCAGGATGTAGCTCAGCTCTCTATTGGTGGCTTTGATGATGGGAGTTTCTCGATACTGAATGAAGATAATTAAGATGCTGAGTGTGAAGATTGACAAGATGACAGCTGTTAACACCAGAGTGATTCCCAACGGTTCATCATATGATAGGAACTCTACAGCCTTTGGGATACACCTGTCCCTATCCTCATTGGACCACTGATCGGAGGGACATCTGAAACACTCATCCGCATCTATAGAACATGGAAATTGTATATTAATGCTCAAGATAAATCGCATATTTGATTGCAGTATTTTATAACTATATTGTAAATGATAATCTTAGCAGTATGTGTTAATGTTGTATGATACCTGTTTTAGAGTTTGTGTTATAATAAACACGACAGCCATATATGCTCATCGCATTTACCATATGACCAAAGGTTTCTGGACACTTGACCATCGCACCTATGTGTGCCTATTGGATATCCCTTGTCATCTGCTATAACAGCTATAACACTTTTTGGGAAGGCTTTCTGCAAGATTTTGGAGTATGACTATGGGATTTGGGGCCCAAGTTTTCCAGTTCATCCAAAGGTGTTCAGAAGGTTTCAGGTCAGAGTTCAGAGTAGCTGAAGTTGAGTGGGATACATAATATGAACAGATCAAACCAAAACACCAGAAAAAGTATTTTTCCAGCTGCTGAGATGGAGGCTAATAGAACAATGAAGAGCCCAAATGTGATGGATAGAGAATACAGAGTAAGACATTTTAAGTGTAAAAAGAATGAGGGGAAAAAATGAACTTAATCCCGAGGAGGACAAAGTCTTTTTGTGCATTAATGTGGGCGCACCACAAATTATTTTCAGATAAACTTTACAATAATTACTCAATATTTGTACTCCCTATAATGTCCCATTAAAGGCAAAACCATTGTACACTACAAATCTATTCAAGGTAACCAGAAGTCAATTTGAACTGTAGATTTAAGATATTATATTAGCTCTACATGTGATATTCTAATGTCTGAATATTTCACAGGATATATGTATGATTGATGCATTGTTATATAATATATGGGACGTGTGATACTGGAGTTATGCATCCATTGCTTGGCAGGACATAAATGCACGCTAACATGCTTACTCTTGTGCCAATCAGCACTAACAATCACTAGAGGTAGTATGGGATCCATAATACTGGACATGTCTACTTCTGTAGAGTCCGTACCCATTATTGAGGGGGTAGGATTACCCTGTTGTACCCTGGTTATGTTACACAATGTTTTTTTTTGTTCATGGACATATTACATCAAACAGTTTTACCTGATTATAAAACTGCTCTGTCCTAGCGCACATAATTTGTGGATACATTTTGGATATACTGTATAGTAAGATATACATTTAAGCTCCCATTGTGATTGATGCTTTGCCATTCAAGGGCACCATAACCCAATATCCCAGGCTTTGTAAGTACTTGGTGGCATCTCAATATGGAACCATGCATAATCAAACCGAATAATCCTTTCAGCTGTCACCCCAGAGGCTTCCCCAGGTTGGCTGTCACCCAGTGTGAGCATCAGGTGTCACATTGGCTAGGAAGTCATCACGCACGTGTGTGACGTCATCACGCTAGTGCGTAATGACGTCACGTGCACTTAACTGCTGGTGGCCATCTTGGTAATGGACAGCGGAAAAGAGAGGAGGGGACTTCAGCTTCTCTCGTGCAGTTGTCAGGCGCTCGGTCCATGACCGACTACCTGACTTTTTAGAGGCGGTGACATCAAAATGACTGTCAGTCATTTTGGTGTCCCCCCAAATGATTGTGTCACCCATTGCAGGCCGCACCTCCTGCTCCCTCCTTGTTTCACCCACTTTAAAGGTTCAGCCACTTCACCATATGATACCTGTGTAATTGGTCATCTCTCCCTCAGAGCAGGGGATGCAGTCATAGCAGCAGATGGGTCTTCCTTGCGAAGGGACTTTCCTGTACCCAGGCCGACAGCTGTTACTGCAGACAGAGATCGGCATCTGCAGAGGAGACAAAATCGCCACGAGGGTCCATGATACATGCTAGCCTTTCGTAAAATATAAACTTTTCTTCAACCTAAAGGGGGCAAAAGTTAATTCACATGAGTTCTACCCTGGAATATAGCTGGCCATCGGTGTTTGAAAAAGTGGGGACATGCATTCAATCTACTTGTATTATGATCCCCTTTAGGTCAGTATCTCTCCTGAACAGGAGCAGCCTACTCACACGAGTGAGGGCAGAAAGAAGTGGCAGTCTGAATTACATGGAAAACAACAATAGTTGTGCAAGGGGTTTCTAGATGATTGTTTTTGTTCCCTGAGAATACTCATTTGGGGATGTCATGCACTGCCCCACAGATATAGGAATGTTACCTGATCTAGCCAAAAAGGCCAGGAGACTGTTACCTATCTATGTTGACTTTTGGTCAATGGAAACCTCATGGACGACTCACCTACTACTATTATGTTATGATTTCAGGTATTTATATAGTGCCGACAATTTACGCAGCACTTTACATAGTTGCACATTCACATCATTCCCTACCCTGAAGGAGCTTACAATCTAAGGTCCCTATGTCTCATACATACATAAAGGGACAATTATTTTTTTTTAGAGAGGAGCCAATTTACCTACCAGTATGTCTTTGGAGTGTGGGAGGAAACCCATGCAAGCACAGGGAGAACATGCAAACTCCTTGCGGCTAGTGATCTGGCTGGGATTCGAACCCCCAGTGCTTCAAGGCAAAAGCACTAACCACTACGCCATTATAAAGCAATTACCCACCCATTATCCTATGATTATGCCTAGAGCTGGTTGAAACACATCAGTGGTTAGTATGTGTATCGCTCACCCCCGAAGGAGCCGGTGGATATGAACTAGGGCTCTCCTACCTGTTTTGCCAGCCACCGGCCCCCTTCTCAGCTCCAGCAACACCGACACTTCGGAACAGAACAGGCTCGAGTCGTAGGGTCTTTTTTGCATTTATTTGAAAAGTATCAACTAGGAGAGAGGCTTTGGGATTGCAGGATACCCGAGTAACAATTTAGAGGACTCTGTCTTCTCCCTTAGCAACAGCTTGTATCAGTAGCACAACAGTCCTGTAAGAGCAACCAATAATATGTAGTAGCACAGAGAACAACCAGGAATAGTCCAGGACTTTGAAGGAGAACTGTCACAGGACTTGCAGTGCACCAACTGTCTTGTCTACAGTAAAGTACCTGAGAATAGGATGAAGGATCTCTTACAGGGTTCCGGACAGTAGCTCTCACCAGCTCCTCTGTGACACTCCTCAATAGCAGACATCCCTATTAGATAGCGGCTCCCGGACGCCCGCAAGAGAGAGATTTTATATTTTTTTTTTTATTGTGAAGGTGGCCGACGGCCGCTATCAAAATAAAAAAAAACAGAGAAGGTACCTCCCTGAAATGAGAACGTACCTCCCTGAAATGAGAAGGGCACCTCCCTGAAATAAGGTTTTGCAGGTTGGGATGTCTGCAATAAGCAGATTCCACCTCCAGCCCAGCTTCCATCAGGTTCCTTTCCAGTAGCATCTAATTCTCTGGGCCCCCAGCATCTGCCACATGCTGAGGCCTAAGCCAGGCATCCAGTAGTATTTTAGGCCTCTAGGCCCTCAGCTTCTGCCACATGCTGAGGCCTAGGCCAGGCATCTGTAGCACACAGACCTCCTCCCAGGGAGGGCCCCCAGGGGACAGAGAGAGTTCTGGAAAAAGTCCCCAAACCTTTTATCACCTTCCTTCAACTATACCTCTGAGTAACCCTGCTCAGGGATTGGTCAGAGTCAGATGCACTGTCACAGTCTGAGAATGGATCCTCCCTCACTGTATGCTGAGTCCCCAACCCAGCCACAGGGGGGAAACAATCAATCCACCAAACTCAGGGAATCCTGCAGAACTCAGAGCAAATCAGCATCCAGACTTATTACAGTCCAGATATACACTAAATTTAGTAGTGGCATAGCAGAGGGCGCTACATATGCTTTTCTTTTATTGTCTGTGAAGGTTCTCATTCATCCAGGTCATGGTATATCTGTAAAAAATAAGTCAAGGCAACTTGACTTGTTGTAATTCTCTTGAAGACGTTTCACTGGTCCTCCGACCAGCTTTCTCAATTCAGAATGACTTGTGCAAAAAAATCTGTTGAATGTTGCTCCAAATCCACATAATCTGTTAATTTTCTTTTATTGTTCTGCGATTTTCAATAAAAGTTCCTCCAATTCAAATTGGTCAAACCATTCCTTTATTGAGCTGGCTTTGTATACAGGGGCACAGTCATGCTGGAACAGAAACCAGACTATATGCCACAAGGGTTGAAGCACAACATTTTCTAAAATGTAATTGTGCTGTAGTATTAACATCTCCCTTAACTGTAAACATTCATTCATTTGAAGAGGGGTCATATACTTTTGGCCAGTAAGTGTAATGGTCAGGTGTGTACTTTAGGCCATATAGTACATAATACTTTGCCTGTGTTGGCAAAAATCTTAGCACCGGCCCTGTACATAATCTATAATATTGATTCTATTTTCACTATCACTTTCTTTGAGGATGAGGAGAAGAAAATAGAGCTTCCCCAGATTTCAACAGGCCTTGCAAATGTCAGCATTATCTATGAAGCCACCGAAATCTAACAAAATGGCAGAACGAGTGGTAGAGTGTCAGCATCAATTACCTGTAAAAAGTGATCGTTCCAGAGGATGGCGCTGAAGTTCACACTGATCTTCTCACCCATGGTGGCTTCGGGTTCAATCACCCCTACTTTCACCAGGTTGAAGCTGTCATTAAGGATCTGCATGTTCAAGACATCAGAGGAAGCAGGAAGGTCCCCCTGGGCATTAAACTTCATCATCTGCCCAGACTTTGAGTGGAACTTGGTTTTCTTGAGGTAACGGATCACCTGATTAATTTTTGAATATTTAAAATATTTTAGCCACATTTAAAGCCCAACTGTACGCAGTTAAAAAATCTTAAAACTAGGGATGTCCCGATATCGATACTAGTATTAGTATCGGGGCCGATATCAGGCATTTTCACGAGTACTTGTGAAAATGCCCCGATTCTTAAGACCGATACTGGCCCCTTACATTTTTAAACCACAGCGGCTGCTGAGTTCCCGTGCTTCTGGAGACCTCGGCAGCCTGCTGGGGACCTGGCAGAGCCTGTGCGGTTCTATATCTCTGGCTCCTCCTTCCCGGTGCAGGCACAGCCATGGAGAGCCCCACACAGCACCGTACAGCCCCGGACACCGGCACCAGCTTTAAGCAACTCTCCACAGCATAGCCACTGCCCCACAGAGCCCTGCAGAGATTCACATGCCGCCCGGGTGATACTGCAGCCTTCTGCTCTGGTGAGATGTATTGTGCTCTGGTGAGATGTTTTGTGCTCTGGTGAGATGTATTGTGCTCTGGTGAGATGTATTGTGCTCTGGTGAGATGTCTTGTGCTCTTTGGACATCTGTATTGTGCTCTGGTGAGATGTATTGTGCTCTGATAAGATGTATTGTGCTCTGGTGAGATGTATTGTGCTCTGGTGAGATGTATTGTGCTCTGGTGAGATGAATTGTGCTCTGGTGAGATGTCTTGTGCTTTGGTGAGATGTCTTGTGCTCTGGTGAGATGTCTTGTGCTCTGGTGACATGTATTGTTCTCTGGTGAGATGTATTGTGCTCTGGTGAGATGTCTTGTGCTCTTTGGACATCTGTATTGTGCTCTGGTGAGATGAATTGTGCTCTGGTGAGATGTCTTGTGCTTTGGTGAGATGTATTATGCTCTGGTGAGATGTATTGTGCTCTGGTGAGATGAATTGTGCTCTCGTGAGATGACTTGTGCTCTGGTGAGATGAATTGTGCTCTGGTGAGATGTCTTGTGCTTTGGTGAGATGTATTATGCTCTGGTGAGATGTATTGTGCTCTGGTGAGATGAATTGTGCTCTGGTGAGATGTCTTGTGCTCTCGTGAGATGTCTTGTGCTCTTTGGACATCTGTATTGTGCTCTGGTGAGAAACTGCCCTAACATCATTAGTCTGTGTTGTTTTAGAAAAAATGTCACATGTCCCTTTAAAAAAAAGTATCGGTAATTGGTATTGGCGAGTACCTGAGGGAAAGTACTTGTACTTGGTCTTGAAAAAGGGGCATCTCGACATCCCTATGACATGTAGCAGAACAGGGTACCAAAGTATATGTAGTGCACCATTGCAATTCACAGTACAGCACTATATCTCTCCCTACAGAATATTACCAGCTCTGCTTAACATGACCAAGGCTATTGATGAAGATGGACTGAATTACGTAGTAACATTGACAATACAATACTAATGCTTTGACTTATTTCCACCCGTTTGACTTATTAAGACCTGTGGGTGCCTCTATACCTACTGTGGAATGTTTCACAGGACCACGGGTATAGGATAAGTAGTGCACTATGGGTTTTCTTCCTAATTTATGGAGCAAACTCACAAGCATATTGATTACAAGTTCACGATGGAGCCTGAACATGAATCCTGGGGATCTGTCTCAAACCTAAGTTGTCGCAAACTCAAACCTTGTTCCTAATGGGTATGGGTGGATAGAATCACATGAAGGATCATTGTGTTTTTTTTAGTGGTGGGATTCTCCCATAGTGGATTTGTGTCTCGTACACCTCCTTCAAAGGCCATAACAAGGCATCCCTCACAGCTGAACTCCCCAACTCCCTCCCCTCTATGGCAATTGGGTAGGACATTGTGGTGAAGAATACATGTGTTTGTAGCTTAGACCAGGCCTTCTTAAACTTTCTCCACTCGCGACCCTTTTTGGCGTTGGACAGTGTCGCTCCCCTCTTTCCCCCCAGCGTCGGTCGTGTGTCTCCCCCCTCCCCTAGCGTCGCTCAGTGCCTCCCCCCCAGTGTCAGTCGGTGTCTCTCTCCCCCCTCCAGCGTCGGTCAGTGTCTTTCTCTCCCCCCCCAGCGTCAGTTGGTGTCTCTCTCTCCCCCCCCAGTTCTTTACCCTCCACAGCATCAGTTAGTGCCTGCCTCCTCCCTCGCCCCCTCCCCCCACTGCGCCGTGGACTGATGGTCGGTCGGTGTCTCTGCCATTACCAACTACCACTACCCCCCTTCGCCTCTCACCTTTACCTCCAGCAGCTGTGCTTGACTTATGCTGGGTTAAAGAAAGCTCTGTCAGTGAAGAAAAAAAGCACATGCTCAGGAAGGTACCAAGTGCACAGGGGGGGCCGTGACCTTAACAACTACACTACACTGTCACTGCACATTAAACATTAAATAAAAATAAAGAAATCTTGCTTGCTGCCCCTCACACAAGTACTGGTCGTATCCCCCTAAAGCCGATCCTTGCCGGGGATTTAGATAGCGACCGCCCTGTTCACTTGAGCGACCCTATATGGGGTTGTGACCCACACTTTAAGAAGCCCTGGCTTAGACAATAAAGTCTGATATCTTATCAGCACTATGTCTGCTCACTGATTCTCAACAAGTTACAACTGGAGGGTCTTTTTTGGAAAGACGTCCTCACATGTCATCTACTCTAGACTGCCTTGAGCAGCATTGGCTTCTTGAGAATTGCTGCAACAATTTCTGGCAAATTGTAAAAATCCTTTGTAAAAATCCAATCCATGTGCTATAATCAGAACCAACCAATCAGCAATCATCGGTTTTGTTTAGGGTATTTTTATATAAAAGCTGTTAAATAAAAGGCAAATTGAAAGAGTCATAGTTCAAAACTCCATCTGTAACTCACCTTCCAATGTTGCGCGTCACTGATATTTCCACATGTCCCATAATTATAAAACCCATTTGATCCAGTATTACAGCCAAGCAGTGAATGCAGAGCATGTGCATAGGCATACACAGCCAGGTAGGCATGATAGGTGTAGCTGAGATCATTTGTTTCAAATAACTGGGCGACCTTACTGCCCAGGTCTTCTTCTCTGGTGCAGGTCACATTTGCCTTTATATGGGGAGTATTTGGCCTCTCGCTACCTTCATTAGTCCACTGACAGCTGAAAGCCTTCTCCCAAAATGGCCTAATAAATGGGTAACTTGGGTTGCCAGTTGGATGAAGGTTTAGAAGGAATTCCTCAAACTCTGGCATGGTGCCAGTGCGTGGAATCAGTCCAATTGTCCCATTGAGAACCTTGAAGGCTTTCTTGGAGAGATCTCCGGGAGAAAGTCCAAAATAATCTGAAGCAATAAAGACTTTTCCAGCAGCGCCCTCATTAAACAAAGCATCTAGCAGGGCCTTAATATGGACGTCCGGGCTGTGCAGAACAATCACATTGACGGAGCTTCTTTTAATTACGTCCACCACTCTCTTCATCTGTTTGTCTGAATAACTCAGATGGATCTTCTCGAAAAAAGCGATACAGCCTCCGTTCCTTTTTATCCTATTTTGTATATTTTGTCCACCGTGATGCCCAACGTCATCGTCCGCCAGCAATATGCCGACCCAAGTCCAACCAAAGCTGCCAAAGAGGTCAACAAGAGCCACTATCTGAAGAAGGTTGGGTACCGTGCGGAAAAATGATGGAAATAAGAATTTATTGCTGAGAGTTGGAAAAGTGGACCCATGACTTATCTGTAAAGCGATTAACATTCTTAGCAGAGTGAGGAAGGATTAGAATTGATGACAGTGTTTTTATTGCTATCTATTAGTGATGAGCCGAACACCCCCCCCCCCCCC
>NW_017307460.1:325-5218 GCF_000935625.1 Nanorana parkeri | reverse complement strand
TTACGTTCTAATTCGAACTTTAGAACATGGGAAAAGTTCGAATTCAAATTCAAAATCAATGCAAGTATATGGTGGTAGAACTTTGATAATCAAATGTCCCCATTTTGAAGCCTTATATGCAATTTATTGGCCATAAAAAGGTGTATGGGGATCCGGTTACTTCCCTGGGGGATATGTATGGGGATCCGGGTACTGCCCTGTGGGGATATGTATGGGGATCCAAGTACTGCTCTGCGGGACAGGAATCAATTAAATTTTTTTTATTTTTTTACTACCGTTTTTAAAGGAGCAGTGATGTTGACATCACTTAAAGGGTAACAATAAAAATGAAAAATTCCTTTAAATATCGTGCCTGGGGGGTCCCCTTAACCTGCCTGTAAAGTGGTGGATCTGTACAATGTATAGAACCTGCTGCAGCCAAAATTACATTTATAAAGAGAAAAAAGAGTATGGTTCCCCCTCCCAAACAATACCAGACCCTTTAGATCTGTTAGGAATTTTAAAATGTGGGGTTCCCCCTAAAATTCCCAACCAGACCCTTGATCCGACCACATTCCTGGCAGGGCAGGAAGGAGGGGGGGAGATGAGCATGCGGCAGAAAGGGGGCCACTTGCTATCGGTACTGGGAGGGTGCTTTTCCAGGGTCGCCCCTGGAAAAGCACCTTGTCCCCGTGCCGAAGGGGACAAGGGCCTCCTCCCCACCAGCCCTGGGGCGTTGGTTGTGGAGGTGCGGGCAGGGGGCTCATTCACACAAGGGTACCCCTTTAATAAAGGGGCACCTAGATGCGCACCCCCCTTGTGAATGAGTAAGGGATACTTATACCCCGACCCATTCACTAAAGGGTTAAATAAAATTGTAAAAAAGAGACCAGACTTTTGAAAAAAATCCTTTATTTGGAAAAAAAGGTTTTGACAAGTCTTTTATTTTAAAACATAATAATTCCGCAGAATGGCATTCTGACAGATGCCGGCAAAATATAAACAATTGGGCGGAGCTAGCGGTGACAGTTGTAGGGCATCTGACAGGTGAGCCATGATTGGGCAAAGTTATCATGAATTTGCCCAATCATGGCTCTTACCGAGTACTGGGCCCTTATTGGGCAAAGTCTTGCACCTGACAAGGCTTTAGCCAATCAAGGCTTCACAAATACATAAATACACCCAGACACAACATTTCCAATTGTTATATACTGTACCTGTGGGAAATGAAGGACGCCAGTTATCTGGGCAATAGGAATAGATAAAAAGGAATACTGGTCACCTACAATGCCGACCATGGCTGAAGATGTATGACAGTTATACCCAGGAAAGGAGTTTCCAAGTCCTGACAGCAGGGACAGAACTGCTCCCACTGCCTGAGACTCCGACATACAGGAATCCAATGCGCTGAAGCCAAGAGTGATATTGGGCAGCAGCTCCGGAGAATTGTTAATTTCATTTACTGCAAACATGAGGCCCAGAACATCCCGATAGTAACGAATGTGGAACCTACACAAGGTGAAAGAACATCAAGAGATATTACGGCTTATGATCATTATGCTGTGTGCCCTCTCATATTTGCCCCATCAAAATTGAAGCCAATGTGTCTTGTAATGGCATTGGGGTCCCTGATCGCAGCAGAGGACCAGGATCCCAACACTCCTAGAAGTGTTGGATTCTGTATGATCTTCATGCAGCGGTTTCTCTGCAACACAGCTGCGATTGGCAACCTCGGCAGCGAGGGAGTTGAGAATTAATTACACTATATTGCCAAAAGAAATCATTGGATTCAGGTGTTCCGTAAAATTTCCTTGCTACTAAATATTCCACGGTCACCTGTTACTGGGATTATAACAAAGTGGAAGCAACTGGGAACAACAGCAACTCGGCCACGAAGTGCTAGGCCACGTAAAATTACAAAGCAGGGTCAGCGTGTGCAGAAGCGCACAGTGCGCAGAAGTCGCCAACTGTCTGTGCAGTCAATAGCTACAGACCTCCAAACTTCGTGTGGCCTTCAGATTGGCACAACAACAGTGCGTAGAGAGCTTCATGGAATGGGTTTCCATGGCCGAGCAGCTGCATCCAAGCCTTACATCCCCAAGTGCAATGCAAAGCGTGGGATGCCGTGGTGTAAAGCACGCCGCCACTGGACTCTAGAGAAGTGGAGACGTGTTCTCTGGAGTGACCAATCACGCTTCTCTGTCTGGCAATCCGATGGGCGTGTCTGGGTTTGGCGGTTGCCAGGAGAACGGTACTTACCTGACTGCATTGTGCCAAGTGTAAAGTTTGGTGGAGGGGGGATTATGGTGTGGGGTTGTTTTTCAGGGGTTGGGCTTGCCCCCTTAGTTCCAGTGAAGGGAACTCTTAAGGCATCAGAATACCAAAACATTTTGGACAATTTCATGCTCCCAACTTTGTGGAGTTTGAGTTTGGGGACGGCCCCTTCCTGTTCCAACATGACTGCGCACCAGTGCACAAAGCAAGGTCCATAAAGACATGGATGGGGGAGTTTGGGGTGAAGGAACTTGACTGGCCTGCACAGAGTCCTGACCTCAACCCCATAGAACACCTTTGGGATGAATTAGAGCGGAGACTGCGAGCCCCTCCCCCAACATCAGTACCTGACCTCACAAATGGTCCAACATTCCCATAGACACATAAACCTTGTGGACGCCTTCCCAGAAGAGCTGAAGCTGTTATAGCAGCAAAGGGCGGAGTCAACCCAATACTGAACCCTACGGAATAAAACTGGGATGCCATTAAAGTTCATGTTCGTGTAAAGGCGTCCCAATACCCTTGGTAATATAGTGTATCTTCTTAGCAGGAGGCATATTAATTAGAAAATCTATTTTACCAACAGAATCTCTTTAACAAGGAAGAAAACATTTGCTGTTTATATTTTGTATCAATCTAATCCTTCTATGGAACGCTCCCCTGGATCCGCTAGGACCAGCTGCTGTGGAAGAATACTCTATATTTTCACCACCCTTAATGTTAATAACGCCTTCCATAGGCAGATATTATAGTATTTGTCATTTACGTGGAGTCTCTTTGTTTCTTTTGTGATGACTTGAAATTAGGGTTACCTGATTTTCAAAATGAAATCTGGGGAAACCCTATTGACCGTGCCCACTTATAACCACACCCATAAATCGCCCATTTGCAGCCACACCCACAGAATCATGCCTCCCTTTTTAGCATGTCCGGAAACAATTTATCACAGACTTCTGGAAGAGGAAGCAGACATTGACGATGTAATGACTAAGTGCCCTGGGAACTATAAGGAGTGACATAATGTGGCGCATGCAGAGCACCACAATGAATCATGCGTGCAGTAAAATTACACTAACAGTGGGAGCTGAAGATGCATGATTAAATTAACCCTGAGGCTACTCTACAATGGGTTAAGCATGTGTAAACACACAAAGTGAAGTTATCAGGAGTGTGTACCACATATAGTACAGGGATCAGGAGTGTGTAACGCAGAACACAGGGGTCAACAGTTAATGGAGCAGAGAGCAGGGGTCTGGTGTACGTAACATACAGAGTGCAGGGGTTAGGAGTAGGCAGTAGGAGTTCAGTATTAAGTAATGCAGGGTTCAGTAGTACCACAGGGTTCAAGGGTCAGTAGTAATTAAGCAAGTAGTAAGTGACGCAGAGTTCAGGGTTTAGTAGTAAGTAACGCAGAGTTCAGAGTTCAGTAGTAAGTAATGCATGGGTCAGTAGTAAGTGATGCAGGCTTCAGGGGTCAGTAGAAAGTGACGCTGTGTTAAGGGGTCAGTAGTAAGTAATGCAGGGTCTAGGGGTCAGTATTAAGTCACTTACTACTGACCCCTGGACCCTGCATTACTTACTACTGACCCCTGAATTTAGGGATCTGTAGTACATTACACAGAGTTCCAGAGGCAGCCATCACAGCACGTACAAAACTTGCTGTATATGAGTGCCGGTCACTGCTGCTGAGGAGGTTTGTTTCCCAGGGCAAATCTTTCAGAATTGGGTCTGTCCCCAGGAAACGGAGACTAATGGTAACATTACTTTAAAGTGAATAACTTGTATGGACATTTTTATATTTATATAAGGTGTTCTTATCCCCTCATAACCTCTTCTTCTCAAAGGTGAATATTTCCATTTAGCTAATCTTCCTTCGTAGCTGAGCTCCTCCATGTCCCTTATTTAGGTGGCTGCCCTTGTAGGCAACATTTCAAGGGTTCCTTAATGCCTAAAATTTATTCCCAGGGTTCCTTCAGAGTAATATGAGAAAGGTAACTTTTTGGCTTTGGGTGTAAATGAGAATGGTCAGTTAGAGTTTTGCTTCTGTACCGGTAATGCTTGTTTATGGATTTCAATGGATTATAAACAAATAATAAAAGCATGCCTTGAAAATGTCAACCTTGGGTCGGTGAAATAACACTTGTATGTAACAATATATCTCTTCCTTACCCTGACCTCTCCGTCTCTTCATTCGTGACTATTTCCTTAATTTGTATTTTACTGTCACATAGTTGAGTTCTGGACATGATCCTTTTTTAATTACCACAGTTAATTTTTCCAGGACAACCTTTTGAGAAATGAACTGCCTTCCTCGGGTCCAAGCTGCGCTGATATTTGGAAGTTTACAATATAACAAATTCTACTCTTAACTGTTTCACTATAAATGTAACAATCTGTGACATTTTGGGAACAATGAAAAAAAAAAAACACCAACACGGGGTTATTAAAAAAAGGGGTGTAGAGTTGGCTATGAAATGGAAGGGGGCGGAGCTATATGGGTGAGAATGACCATAAGAGTTTCTGATTAACAAAAACACAATCAATACTAAGTCCATTCTCTTCTGTGTCAATTAGAATGATCATTCATTATACAAGGGGGGGCCAATAAGTTCTTACCCTCACCATGATCCAGATGTGCTA
>NW_017307460.1:0-224 GCF_000935625.1 Nanorana parkeri | reverse complement strand
TCCAGATGTGCTAGGGATCTGAAATTTAGTCCACTGACTCCTCCTTCTCTACATATCCACCTCCTATGGTTACACTCTTTTCACATCTGTGGAACAGAACTTTACTACCATCAGTGTAGAAGTATGTAGATTTGGAGTAAAACCAGCTATCAACTTCAGTATTGACTGCCTCATCATTGTGGAAACGGGGACATCCTAAAACATTTAATGTGAAAATGGCTTAA
>NW_017307459.1:481443-541033 GCF_000935625.1 Nanorana parkeri | reverse complement strand
TGAATTAGAAAAATGAGTGGCCAGATAATTGCGCGCGCAAATGGCGGGAACCCCACGCCATTTTGTGGGTTGGTTTTCACTTGGGGTATGCTCCCTCCTGACATTCCTAGCAGACCCAGAGGGTCTGGGATGGATTGGGGGGGGGGAGCTAAGGCATTTTTGGGGGTTCATCATCTTGTGCAGAGTGTCAAAAATGTCATGTTTTAAAATATATTAATAGCATGTACATGCCTGGATATGAGCGCAATATGAGAATATATGCGCGCATAGACGACTACTTGCGCGCAGGATTTTCGCAGGTGCATATGTACCATTTGGAAGCCATTCACAACAGCATAGAAATGATGTACACATTTCGATTTGTGTCATTGGCATATATGTACTGTTGTTGTTATATTTTTGTGTCTGTAGATTTATCAGTTTTCTGATTTTGGCCAGGATGTTTGCATTGCTGTATGTGGATTAATTCCACTCACTTGATGCAGGATTTGAACCGGGGAAATAGGTGTTGTGTGGTAGGTCCTCTAACCGCTCAGCCACTGGGCTTCGCTTTGCTGTTTGTTGGTTGTTGCACATCCCTATTGTATCCTCGGCATTTTAACACGCATCGGTGTATTTATCAAGCATCTTTATAACCTGCATACGCTTCCGCGCCAAGCGTATACGCGCGCGCGCAATCGGCGTGTTTTTGCATGGCGTGTTTGTGGCGTGTTTGTGAGGTTAGTAAATCAACCCCAGTGTGTTTGTCAATAATGGAGACATACTGAACATGGGGTATTTTGTCAAGCAGCTGTATCGTATAACATTTGAATAGTCATTATATGAACATGTGCTTCTATGTAACTGTACAGCTTTTTTCTTAGAATATTTAATAATAATCTATTAAAAATTAAAGTTAATGATTATATGAGAGAATCATTATAAACCTTGTGGTAGCAGTTTGGTTATATTTCAGCATGACTATGCACCAAGCAATGTCCCTGGTTTGATGAGTTTTGTGTGGAAGAACTTAAATGGCCTTTACAAAATCTTGACCACAACCCTACTGAACACCATTAGGATAAACTGCAGCACAAGTTGTAAGCCCAGTCTTTTTGTCCAATATCAGTAGCCAACCCCACACATGCTCTTTTGGGTGAATGGGCACACATTTCTTCAGACATACAAACCAGGAGCAGGAGGAGGGAAACTCAATATTAATGCCCATGCATATTCATGCATAAAGCTCTCTGAAAAAAGTAAAATGGGTGTAACCTGGATTAAACACACATATATATAAAAAATGATATACATATTAAAAATAAATAAATCCTCAGTTTAAAAATGTTTATACTCAAAAGAATTAAAATTGATACAAAGCCATTATAATTTGCCTTTAATAAAGCACTTGCTTTTATTTGAATTTGACATGCTTGCAGTCAGGAGCCTCTTTTTGTTCTGCTTTGTATGTTAAAGATTTTGACTTTCAGTTTGGCTCGTTTATATCTTTATAGCCTGCGGCTAGTGGGATTTGTTACTACATCATTGAAATGATTGCTCCAAGGAACACTTAAAGCACTAAGAATGTATTAAAATTGCAGTCATTCATAATTCAATGCCCGGAAACATCTATTTGAATTGTTAATGTTATTGAAAATGTAACGTGCTGCTACTATATATGCAAAGCAGTTTGTTTTACTGGGTTTTGTCTGAAACTATTTTTAACCTAAATGGTTTCATCATTTCGCTTTAGGGTATAACACTGCGTACCATGTCATGGAGACCAACCAATGACATTTTACAGGAAGTTTAGCAAAAAGAGACAAAACCAAAAGGTATTTCATTTTAGTTTATTTCATTCTAGTTTAAAGAATATTGTCAATGTGAAGAGTTGTGTTTCTAATGCCTGGCTGAATAATTCCCTGAATCGTACAGAACTATAGGGCAACCCTTCCATAGATATAGCAGTGGAGGCCCTATAGATTTAAAACCCAGCTCTGGGCAAAAAAAACAACAACAACAACAACAAAAAAACAGTTGTCATCACCACCCCATCCCTTAGCTGTCACTTGACCCTCCTTTGTGGCTCTTGGAGTGGTGGCTGTTCCCCACGTCAGGCCAGCCTGTCTTGTTGCTGCTCCTTTAACACTACAGGATCTAGTGAGGACTTCTGTGATACACATTTTCATCACCCAATGGGCAGTGGTCTGTCCCCGCTACATGTACCCTGTGGCCTGTGTATAGCTCGCCATGCAGCCAAACCCTCCTATTCTGCAATAAGCTAGACTGATTGAAACCCTGATTCTTTATTTACAGAACAGGATGGGTGAAACTGGTAAAAGAACATAGAAACATACCAGTCAATATGTAAAACATGCCAATACAGTAACAGCTTACAAACGCAGGGATATGGGCTCTTTCCTTTAGACACAGATGCGTAGTGGATTCCTCTTCCCTCAGTTCTAAAAAGGAGCCTGAACTCCCAAGATGCACCCGTGTCCTTCTCCTTGGGCTGAGGAGTGATGGGAGTTTTTTTATTTTATTAACCCCTTAGTAATGGGAGATGTACACTGTAGTACCCAAATGACTATTCAGGGCTCCGGAATGCCGATAACTACTGAGATCAGCAGTTACCATTCATTAATGGATGCCTCACTAACGAGGCTTCCAGTAATGAAAGATTTAAACAGTTTGAGACACCCGATCGCTTTCATGGAACCGTACTTCTTATCACTGTTAGGCAGCCGTACACATGGGGATTAGCAAATCCTCATGTGTACCGGCATTTTGCTGAATGCTTTAGCATAGAAGCATTCAGCAAAAGCTGCCTGGTTCGGGCTTCTGAACATTGTGGTAAGCAGCCACAATGATCCGAATTCTTTAGTGACATCTGAACCTGATATGCTGCAGTGCATGCCAGAATCAGTGCCACTAAGGTTATTAATGGCTGTCCCTGAGTTTGGGGCAGCCTAATAATAACCGAAAATCTATTTAAATTATCAAGCAGTAATAGTGACATCCATTCATCCATACAGCTGAGCTGCAGATTTGTTTTTTTTTCACCTGCCATTGACCTCGGATTTGTACCTTGACCATTCTACTTCTTTGCCCCTTTTGTACTCAGCTGCCAGATTGGAACCGACCCCGGCTTGGATCTCGATCATTCTTCTGATTAACCCTTGTGTACTTCGTTGCCAGAGTGGACTTGACCTCGGCTCGGATCTCGGACTAAGGCTTGCACGGTGCTCCGCACCCCTGGCACCCGTACCACTCGGTGTCCACCAAGTCTCTGTCTCCAGAGACTTCAAGGACCCGAGGTGCAAGGGAGGCCTCCCCACTACTTCGGTCTCACCTCAGGTACGTGGCCCCGTGACAATGTTGCTGTCACTAAGGGTTCTATTCACGAAGCTGCCGAAGGATCTGGCCGTAGCTTCGGCCGATCCTTCGGCTAGCTTCGGCCCCTGGACCCCTTCGGTTCAGTAGAACCGAAGGGCTGCTGTACGGGCTATTCACAATAGCCCATACAGCTCCCGATCATGGCTGAGCTTTTCAGCCGAACATACTGAGCATGTTCGGCCGACCCGAAGCCACTCGAAGCAAGCCGATGTACGGCTGATTTCAGCCAATGTACGGCTGAAATTAGCAGTACCAGCCTGAAGTGAATAGCCGAACAGTGTTGGGCTCACTTCACTTCAGATCGGTCATTCACTCGGCTGCCCTCAGCAGCTTGGTGAGTAGACCCCTAAGTGACAGTGACATTGTATGCCAAGTGACCTCTTTTAGCTTATTAGCTTTTAGAGAAAAAATAAATAAATATTAGCTTTCAGTTTTAGGCCGAGAAGTACAGAACACTTTCTGAAATCCTAGGGATGTGAGGTGTTTCCAAATAAAGGACAAGTAAAAGAATTTATTTTAATCCATTTTTTTTTTTTGCTGGGCTATTTTTCTAAAAAATAATAATAATCAAAACTGAGGAAAAGTGTTTTCTTTACATTTTGTTCCTCATGTTGTTTATATTTTATTCATACAAAGTGAGGTGTTAGGCACACACATGTGATACAAATATACAGCCCTATCTGTCCTCTAAAAAACAATATATAATATGTGTGGGTATGTAAGGTATATTACTGACATGGAAGAATCACACAGCAAAAATGTAAAACGTTCGTCAGTCATTAACAAACGTAACTGAAAAAAGCTCAGTCATGAAGGGGTTAAAGTAAAGCAGTCATAAAGCTGATATTCTCCCTTCAGCTCCCTCTCGTGGCCAATTTTGATATTGCAAATAGGTATGCCTCTTTATTTCTCCCTGCCAGAGGCAGAATAGGCAGTATCCATGTCATCAGGAAGCTAGGGTCCTCCTACACTGCAGACCAAAAGAAGGAAGAACTGGACCTGTCCTGGTCCAAGTTTTTAGTTTTTTTTATAATTTTGTAATATTAATTTTACAAATGTTTTAGTAATTAGCTAAAGTGGTATGGCGTGGGAGCTAAACGTGTTTTTAAACTATTTAGATTTAAAGCTGTACTTCAGACAAACAGCTAATTGAAAATGGAAATGCATACATTATTTAAGAACTATTTTACCTGTTAAAGGATGTGTATTTCTGTTCATCCAGTGCTGATATTTACACAGCTCTGCTACACAGCACAGCCCTTTCTGTGTCTGTGATGGTATCTATTCTCCTTTCGTTAGCAGTCAGGCAAACTGCAAGGAAATATTCCAGCACAGTCTCCAATAATAAGAGCAGACAATCCATTTGAGATGACCCAGCGGCAACGCCCAGCAAAGTATTTCTTAAAATTCTTGCCCATACAGTTACAGCTGTAGACCGGCTTTCCTGGACTTCCTGTCCAGTACAAGACCACAAGGAACAGAGCAGAGTCCAGCAGCTGTCCATCTACTAGCTTGGAGTAGGAAGGAAGGAGGAGAGGGAAGCAGGGAGGAGGGGGGTGGATTGTCTTGCTGTGCCTGTATGTTTGTGGAGACATGCAGCTGCTTGGTAGCACACAGAAGGGTGGCTCCATAGGACCCTGCAAGGGAAAGGAGCAGAGGCATAACTAGAACCTTCAGGGCCCCGGTGCAAGAAACCATGAAGGCCCCCCCCACCCACCATGGCAGCACATGGTTAACAGGAAGGCTGCCAATGTCCCCAGCAAGCGCGGGACCTCAGGCAGCCGCTTGTTTAAAATTTTAGTGCCTGTGTTCTGTCGAGACCGCTGACCCAGTATCTGCGCTTACAATTATCGAGGAAACCGGCATTTATTTACAAAATATTTGTTTGTAATGGTTAATGCCGTCCATGGCAGTAAATGACGGATAGAATATTATTAACAGTCACAATTAACGATTTAAACGAAATACTACTTTGTGAATAAATCCCGGTTTCCTCGATTATACTGGTCTGTGCGCAAGCGCAGATGCTGAGGTCGGCAAATTCGACTAGGTCAGCGTTCTCGACAGAACACCGGTATCTGCGTTTGAGTACTTTTGAAAATGCCCAGTATTGGCAGTGGTGCATCCCTACTTAATATCATAATGTATTGCTGGGACTTGTAGTCCCACATTGTCATAATCATAATACAGCAGTGCAGAATACCACCAGCTATGTGGGACTACAAGTCCCAGCAATACATTATAGTAAGTCAGCTATGCAGAATGCCACCAGCACCCCTACCCCTATAATGCATTGCTGGGACTTGTAGTCCTACATAGTTGGAGCTATTCTGCATTGCTATATAATCATCACACAGCAATGCCGAATACCACTAGCAATGCATAAAAGCGAGCACTATAGCACCAGCATCCCACACACACACAAACACACACACTTAACCGCGCCCCCCTCCCCCCCCCCTAGCCCCCCCCCCCCCCCCCCCCCCCCTCCTTCCCACTCCAGACTTCCCTTCCTTCTCCAGCAGGGCCCACTTCCTCGTCTCCCCAGTCAGGGGGCGGGGCTAACAGGAGAGGGTCCTCACACAGCAAAATGTGCTGTGCCTGCAGCACATTCTGCTGGTGACAGCCAGGGCTGGTGCTGGCCTATTTTGCGCCGTAGGCAAGACCAGCTTACTGGCAATCCCCAGATACACACCCCAAGATGGAAACATAAAAATTGCCAATAAACAATAAAACACAAAAGGACAATAAGCAATGCAGAACAATACCATCAGCTATTGAGAACTACAAATCACAGCAATGCAGAATAATAGTATATGAATTTTCTACATACTTTGTGTTGTCGTTCTGTTCCTGGGGTGCCGGTCTGATGTCTGAGGCAGAGGGTCTCAGGAGGGGTGCAGAAAGTCTCATTAGGGGTGTGGAAGGCCTAAGGATGGGTGCCAAAGGTCCCAGGAGGGTTTGCAGAGGGTTTCAGAAGGGGTGCAGGCAGGGGCGGATTCCCCACAAGTCCACCGAGGCCTGGCCTCGGGGCAGCAGGGAGCAGAGGGATGGCAGCGGTTTGAAGTCTGAACATTGAGTTCCGGGCGCCGGGCAGTAATTTGTCTTCTACATTTAGTCCTGCTTTACACAAGATGGGCTAAATGTACAGCGGGGAAGCCACCTGTTATTTTACAAGTGATCTTGGCGATGTCACCAAGATCACTTGTAATCAGACTGCAGGGTGTCTGCAGCGGAATGTCCCGGAAGGGGTGCGGAGGGTCTCAGGAGGGGTGTGGAATGTCCCAGGAGGGGTGCGGAGGGTGTCAGGTGGGGTGCGGAAGGTCTCAGGAGGGGTCTCAGGAGGGGTGCGGAGGATGTCAGGAGGGGTGCGGAGGATGTCAGGAGGGGTGCGGATCCCAGATCAATAAGCTATTGATAAGCCTCACACTTCAATAGCTTATAGCTGGGCTTCAGGAGCCCAGCACTGACAGCTATGGGACCAGAAGTGATGCAATACGCGTCGCTTCCAGTCACATAGTACGAGGAGGGGATCAGCGAACAGAGGTTCGCCGATCTCCTACTCAGCTTCCCCCGGACACCAAAGAAGCCGGTCCCGGGCCCATAGGCGGGGCAATGGATCCCGCGAAACACGGCAGGGGTGTCGGACTGAGTCACCTGATCGCTTCTATTGTAAAGCCAACAGTGGGCTTTACAAGTTTAAACAGAGTCCCGATGACAAAAGCTGCCGGGAGTCTGTTTAAACAGCCCCGATGCCAGTGACGTACACTGTACATTGCTGGTCATGAAGGGATTAAACATCAAGAAGAAGCATCCATTGCAAGTGATTTCATCAGCATATGAAATGATGTAAAATTATTTGCGCCTTAAAATCACTTTCAGTGTACCCAATCACCTGAAAACCTAACTACAAGTTATCTTCTTTGTTACTTTATTTCACGATTTTTTTTTTCCAGTAAATTGCTGGAAAACCACTTTGGCTATAAAACAGTAATGGGATTAAAATTGGCTTAATTATGCTTCTATATATAACCATAAAGGATGCAGCGCTCAGAATTATTTACTGTATATGCATTTCTTATCATCCACAAATGTCCTCTTTTAAGATTACTGTGTCATGTTTGTTCCAATAAATGATGAAAATGCTAGCGTCTATCACTGTGATGATGTATTCAAACGGTCTTAAGAATTAGCTGCATACAGTACATTTACAGATGGTATTTCCATTATCTGGCAAGGACAAGAGGAATCTTTGAGAGGCTTTTTGTTTTTTATGAACAGGAATGAAAAAAATGTTGTTTTCTCCTACCAAATTAGTAATACAGCAATACATTTGATCTTCATCTAGCAATATATGTGATAATATGATACACACTGAAATGTTTATTTCTTCATACCAGTATAGAGCTGTCATCACCCCATGTGGTTGTACAATATACAGAGGCGCCAAACTAGTAGAATGAAGGTTTGCGGCCGCCCGAGGATCTTCACATTTTCGGACGGGAGCGCACAAGGAAGACACAGGTGAGTATTAACCTCTGGTAAAGCGTTTTTTTTTACACTTTTTGCATAGATCTACTACTTGCTAGCAGTAGATCCATGCAAAAAAACAGAGGCTTTAATTATACTTTAAGGTCATTTTATTATGAAAGTGATACAGAGGGTTGGACAGAAATTCTATGCTAGATACTAAGTCAGGAAGATATAGAGTTAGGGAAGGAAAATGTCAGTTTAGCATTTACAACAAGTTTTAACAGCAATATAAGAAAATTAAACAGATCCTTTTGAAAGTATTGGATTTGGAAAAAAAAAGGATAAATATTTGTAAAGGATTAATTTGTTAATATTAGATCCCCTAAGAAACAGGAATTTGCTTGTCCACCTGGTAAGTAGCATACTGTTTGATGCTCACAGTCCCGGCAACAGATCACCTTGTCTGTCCTTCTGATAAGAAAGTCGCCTACCACCAGTAGCTGTCTCTCCTTTCCATCCTTACTCTCATCCTTACTTATGCAGTCACTCTATTGGTGGGCAGGGGAAGCATTCTGATACAGCAATGCAACTCCTGAACTAATATCCCCTTCATCATGCAACAGGGCTTATTTAATGGGGTGTATTAAGTTTTAAGTTTGTCCAATAATAGGACAATAATGTTATGATTAGCAGCATGGAGCATGTATGGTTCAGCAAAGTGCACAGACGGTAGCAGCCCAGAGTATGTAACATACAGATGTTGTACAGATTACTAGATGCCTCTAGGCAACCCAAAGCAACAGAGTCTGAGATATGAGCTTTACAATCCATGCTGTACATCTCTTTCCTGTCCTAGACTGGGACAGTTACCCTCTTTAGAAAAATGTTCCTGGTTATAAAATAGGCCATATTGGAGGATATGTTGCTGGTTATGAAATGTGTCATATCGGAGGATATGTTCTTGGTTATGAAGTGGGTCATATCGGAGGATATGTTCCTGGTTATGAAGTGGTTTATATTGGAGAATATGTTCCTGGGTATGAAGTGGGTTGTATTATAGGATAAGAGCATCTGAGCACTGATAAGTTTTGCTGCACAATAAGGTGCATTTGGATTTCTTTGTCATGGGTTACATTTTGTCCTAGGTTTTAACACTTCTGCATTTGAGAAGCTTGCTATCACTGTTTAAATAAGCACAACATGTACACAGAATGAAATTTAGAGCAGTCGTCAGACCTCATCAGAACAAAGTAAAAGCCTGTCTGTCAATAAAGCCTTTGCCAGGAAGACTAGTCATTTTATACAATGAACTTTCCCTGCACCCACATAATGGTTCAATCAAGGTAATAGTCAATAATTTATAGGTAAATTGGCTGAAAAAGGCTCCAATTACAGGTTTGTTGCTCAAAATGTGCAACTGTGTTTTTCCAAAGCATAGTAATGTCTGTTTGTTTCAAGCTGTTGCTGTTGATTATACAGTTAAGTTATGAGCTTCGATTCCCTTAAAGCAGAACTCCAGTCAAACAGCTTTACCTGTCAAAGGATTTGAAAATTCTGTTCAGTTAGTTTTGTGATGTGCACACCCCTGCCAGACAGTATAGCTGGGCAGTTAAAGCAGAATTCTTTAAATTAACCCTTTATTACAGTGCATTGGTGATACCTCTGTCCAATGGTGCCACACCCCTAAAGTCGTAAGTATGTGAAAAAACAAAAAAAATAGGGTTTTTAAGGCACATAACCACACATGATGGTTTAAATAATTGTATTTCAATGTTAAAAAACATTTAAAAATTTTAAGCATTTACTGCCAAATGGTCAGAGAGATTCTGGATTCTTATAACCATGATCAAGTGCCAGTGGCAAAGCGGCAATATCTGGTTTCATTATCTTTATATTCCATTTCTATACATGTTTGGCCTCTTCTTGTATTACCAACGCTTTCCACATTGTGCTCTTTGCCAATGCCTCTTACATTCTGGTTAGGCATAGTCTCTCTTCTCTATAGCAGTAGTTCTGAAAAAATTGCTGAGCAGACAGGGGAAAATTGCCAGCCTATAACTAACAGATAGGAGGCACTGGCCGGGTGTTAACCGTATTCCATATACATATTCTACAATGCCACCGCTTCTCCATCAGCCTGCTCACTGGCAATGACTCGCAATGACTGTGCATCATCACTTCTGTCTAACAGGCATGCAGATAACTCACATATCTGGAAAGCAAAGAAAATTGCTGTTTGCTCCGCTCTTCTGTAAGTAACAGAATTACAAACCTTTTGAAAGATAAAACAGTTCTTTTATGTATCTTGCACCAGATAAAATTAGAGTTAGGAATATGTCAAAGCCCAAATAAAGTCTCACACCTTTTTACCTCACAGTCCTGTATGCCCACATGTTATGATTTCTGCCCAATTTGTTCTTGGAAATACTTTAAAAAATACAATTTTCTCTTAAAAATTGTTCTTTCTGCCCCTACACTGCAGTGTTCTGTACTAGCAGAGCTGAGTAACAGCCACTCCCCTCATTACAAGTGTCCTCAAACAGACTAAAGTTGGGCACACACGCTTATATTTTCTTTATTCAACATGCAGGCTGAACTAAGAACATATAACAGATTACTCCATCCAAGGTGAACAGCGTGGATAGATAAATCTCCCACTGTGCTCTTTGTATACCCTTTGTATTACTGCAAACACCGTACAGCCGAAGATTTTCCAAACAAACTCCTTCTGCAAAAGTCAATCTATTGATCAAAGGGAACAGGGTCACCAGCAGAGTGAAATACCATTGTGTACCCTATTTTTTATTGCAGAGAAGGGCAGGGAGTGTGTCTGACCAGGTCTGTGGGTCTTTTTGCTACTTTAGACTGCACTGCCATACTCAGACACCATCTACAACTGATGTAACTGGAAAATGGGGGTAAGAGTGTGATAACATAGGTTCTTAGAACAAAGTCTATCTGGTGGCATACTAGAGCTGCAGCTAACGATTATTTTCAAAATCGATTAGTTAGCCGATTATTAAGTTCGATTAATCGGTTAATCGGATAAACAATAAAATACATTTTAAAAAATGGCTCCAGTGATGGACTACTAGTTTGTATTGAGATTGTAGTCCATCACAGGAGCAAGCTTGGAGCGGTGGAAGTTAAAAAAAAAAGTGTGGTGTGCAATATAGTGAAATGGAAAGTTTAAAATTATACAGCAATCAATGCAGAATGGCACCGGCTATAGAGGACTACAAATCCCAGCAATAGTACATTATACAGCGCTCGTGGATGCGGGCGGGTCTGGCAGCGACGAGCGTGAGGTGATGAGGAGGTGCAGCGCACAGCGTGTGTGGAGCCGTGAACAGGGCCAACTGATCGGAAGCCGATTAATCGATTATTGAAAAAGTTGACAACTTTTTCAATAATCGATTATAATCGATTATGTCGATTAGTTGTTGCAGCCCTATGGCATACCTATTTTTGTGACTTTAATTGCTTTTAGCATTAGTTTAAGGTTAGGGTCATGTGTTAGCATTAAGGACAGGGTTCTCTTGGTTTACTGAGAGATTGTAGAGGAACTTTAGCTAGGGGAAAATATTGTAGATGCTGACTTTGTGTAAGAGGCTAGAGACAGAGGATGACAGTGAAACTAAACTAAATTACCCACCGCTCCAAGGTCGCTCCTGTGATGGACTACAATCTCACATTTACAGGATTATTCTTACAAAATTTTGCTATGGGGCCCTGGGATTTCTAGTTACGCCACTGGTGTGTTGTAAAGTAGTCAGCGCTCCAAGCTCGCTCTTGTGATGGACTACAATCTCAATTCAAATTAGTAAACTAAACGTGAAATTGTAGTCCATCATGGGAGTGAGATTGGAGTGGTGACTACTTTACAACACACACAGTGGCCATGGGGAACAAAAGTAGCCACCCTCCAGAAGGAAGGACAGTGTCAGCACCAATTCAGAGATGATTTGAAGATCTACAGATACATTTTTGTTAATAGTTAAGGTACTTGAATGTATTGTTAAGGTTTAACACCTGAGTTTAGTGTCACTTTAAGTAAAAAGCCCTTCCGCTGGCCATTGTGAGTGGGCTCCTGGACTCTATCCAGACAATTGCTTTCTTGTGCCACAGTTAAGTGCTGTTTATCCTACAAATTAGTGAGTGCATTTATTTATTGTTTTTTAAATAGATTAAAGTAATTATATTGAATATGGTCAATGCGCTGTTGTTTTTGTTTTGTTTTGGTTACAGTATTGGTGGTGGTTTTCAAGCCAATGGGCAGAGCTGCAATACCTTTCTGATGTATTAATCTATTTTGCAGTTCCTTCTCTTTTGGACTTATTCTTCAGGTCACAGTATCTCTGATCATTCGGCTTGATATAAAGGTTGGAGTTTGAAGCGTACCTACTTAATTACTTTGTACTGATGCATATCGTTGCCCATCAAAAAATATACTAACCTTGAAGCTGAAATAAACTGAACTGCTCTACATTACATAGCTATGTTGATATGCTGAATTCCATTAACAGAATTCATTAATACGAGTGCATCTGTACAGAAAACTGAAATTATCTTCTTTGACGGAACATTGAACAAGTTTGTAAACAAGCCCAGGTGAGGGACATGAGCCATTAGCTGAATGAAAAGTAAAGTACATAATGTTGTGTAAAAAGGTTGTTTGTGTTTGCTCATAAACAAGATTTATAGGGCAGATTAGAACAAGAGATATTACAAAAATAATAAAACACAGTCTTTCCTGAGATTTCACAAACCCTGACTTTCCTGTTTTGCCTTTGGCATTGGTCACGTGATCATTGGTGCGGAAACCACGGTGAAACGCTTCCACCCTGGTGTGAATGGAGCCTGAATGAGGCCTAACTCTTTTCTTTAATACTGCCACACCAATGAGAGGCTGAGGAAAGGGGGATTATAACAAAAATGAAGGAATGCTAAACTGTAAATAAGCGATTTATGTTATAAATGGTTTTTGCACTGTGTTGGTGTTTGTGTTGTGATAAAATGATACAGGCGTATATTTAATTACAACACAAGGTATCACAACGCACGGCAATGCGTTTTGCGCTGCCACAGTTCAATTACTGCTTTTTTACAAAAGAAAGAAATCATGCACTGCGATGCGTTCTTCTCAATGGGGAATTGAGAAATTCATGAATGAACAGGAGGTGATGTAAATCACAGCCTGTTCATTCATCACTGGGGACACATAGTACTATGTGTGCCCAGTTAATTACAAACACTGTAGTGATCAGACGATCACTCCAGTGTTTGTGCTGCACATGGAGGCACATTCGACTCCTCCGCCGTCCATTTTTTTTCGGATACCCGCTGCCTCAGCCCATACAAGCGGGGGAGAGCAGCGGGGATTTGGGCCCCCCCAGTGCCGCGGGCCCCACAGCGACCGCATCGGTCGCTATGGTGGTAGTTCCGCCACTGCAACACACACAATAACCACTGGGAACAAAAGTAGCCACCCTCCAGATGGAAGTATGGTGGCAGCACCAATTCAGATATAATTTGAGGATCTACAGCCGAGTGATACACAAATAAGATTTTTTATCAGTTAAGGTACTTGAATGTATTTTTAGGGTTTAACTCCTGAGTTTAGTGTCACTTTATAAGCATTAAGGGATGCCAAGATTGGCAAGCAGATGATGGACCCACTGTCGGGCTGTTCTTGAATGACATCTAGCAGAGAGCTTTCCCACTTCCTGGGTCAGAGCGGAGCATCTGTTGTTAAGGAAATGTGTTTCAGGGTTAAAATTGTGCACCGTAGAAAAATGATTTAGTAAACTATGGTATTCTTACCCATTTTCTATGTTTGCCAAATATTTGCGCAAAGAGACCTAATTGCTCTCCCTACCTAATAAAGGCAGGGGCATATTAAACAATATAAAACATAGCCAGTAAAGAAATGTATAAATTCTTTATTACTTGCTTAGCACTGCTTATCGGGAAAGTGTTTTGTACCATGCTTGTTACATTTACAGGTAATACATTTCCCTTTTCTACATTGGTATATTCCTGATATCTTTGTAAGGAAATTAGTCTGATTTGTTTTGATAAGGCCTTTTTACTTTGCTTCATTCCTTTCATTCTCCATTTCCATTTTTTTTTTTTTACATTTTGTTTTGTTCAATCCATTTCCAAAGGGTGGTATTATTTCTATAAATGCATTATCAATTACATTTAATGAATACTTACAGAATTTCTCATTTAAGATGTTACCTACTACAGCTCTTTTAAAGTCTTTAAAACTGGCTGGCTGGGATATTTGCTTTCCATCTTGGTGGTAAAAACTGTTTTGATGCAAACTAGAATTCCCAGAGGGTTTAAAATGTGTTTTGAATTCAATATTTCCTACAGTGTCACAAAATATTTCTAAAACAGAAAATACCAAATTATGTGGATCACAAACATATGTAAATTAGAGTCCAAACAAGTTTTTGTTGCAGTATTTTATGAATGGAGGAATTGGGCCTGCTTTTTTAATGCGGATGCGCCCACGGCAAGCAAAACACACAACAAAAAGCACAATTATAAATCGGCAACATTAATTCTTAAATAGGACAGATGATAGAAATAGAAAACAGCCATAAATACAGCAAAAGTACAAGTAAAGGACCAATAGCTCATAGACCACTGGACGGACAGCAGTCTGGAAGAATAAAGTGCCACACTGTTTTGCACAACTACGACCTAAAAAAACACAGCAACGGTTCGATACTTGATTTTTATGGTAAATGTTCTTTTACGTCCAAGAAAATTAAGCGTTTGGCGCGCTGGATTAGAGACAGCACACTCAGCTCTCAAAACCATGCTGATTGGCCAATTTCTATTCCAAATTTCCATTATGGTTACAAATTACTGCATGTGGAGAATATTTCAGTTTTTTAAATTAGTTAGGAGTCAGAGAATGAGGTCAGTGAGGAGGAGGGGATACAGGAGACTGTGCTGTTACCATCAAACAAGACACATGGCTAGCTGCTGTCTCTCAAATTATACACTCCATTTTATATTGCAGCCTATCCAAGCTACTGTCAAGCCACTGTACAATATTTGTGGCTATTGTCTCTCAAAGTTTATTGCAAGATCTCATCTGTTAAAAAAAAAACATTGCACGATAAAACCTGCTTTGTCACTTTCTATTTGCTGCTTATTCATATGCTCATATACTGTCCTGATGCTAGCCAATTTCTAACAAACACATACCTGATATTTTGAATATTCTGGTAATAATTGGGGATACGGGGATGAGAGGGGGTTCTAGGAAAGTAGAGTTGTGTTTTTTAAGTGGTTTTGTGTACGTTTTGACATTCTATTAAACATCTAAGACAATGCAGTATAGTACTGTACTGTGAAAAAAAAAAGCTTATAAACTATACTATTAAACTGTTTTGCTACTGGCCAGTTTGTATGAAGTTTCGGGATTTAGCTTTAGTTTTTTCGTTTAAGAGTAAACCTTTCTATAACTTTTAGATCTGTTGTGGCTGCTACCTCCACTGGTCAATTCAGGCCTCTTACCGTTTGCTTAAAAAAAAAAAAGGTTTTGCAGCCAAAACTACTTAAGAACGCATTTGTTCATGTCGAAATTAATCATATTGGGGTTCTGTTGTTGTATTTAATCCAAGCTAAATGTATAACTTAAAAAAATCACATACACATCCAAAATATGTGATGCCAGAATACAGTGCTGCTCACACTGTCAGTCAAAATCGTACTGTTCCATACAGCTTATAGGCATCTCCTGAGCATGTCATTTAAAGGATTGGGGTTTTTTCCATGTCGCCTTTGAAATCACATTAAAATGACTCTCTTCCTGTTGTACAGTATTTAAAAAAAATATTGCTTTGTTAAATGTCCCCTGTTGTAGTTCCCATCTCCCCATGATCTTTTTTCGACAATCGATTGTCTAAAAATGGCCAGAATTTAGTATCTGGATTTGTCCCCTATAGACTACATTGGGGTTTTGTGGATTTCAAACAGGATTTGACAAACCTCCCATCATTCACACCTGGGCAAATTCATTCACCCCTAATGGGGATTCAGGGATACATTTCTGCCATAAATAAATTAAAAAGTTTGTTTTGGTTTCATGAAACATTGGGTGTATATCCTGAATACCATTTGGTAAACTCCAAACATGTTTTCTATAACATTGCCTTTCTTCTCGTCACTCCACCATTAAGTCTAACATTGTGGAACATACAGTCTGTCAGAACCACGTACCTCAGAGGAGTCTGAGTTGATGAGGAATGCCTCTCTTGCAGCTCAAGTCTAAGAACCCCTGGAGGTGGAACAGGTGCACAAGGACAGGAGAGGCACGAGTGCCGGTAGCAGCAAAATCCAAGACAAGCCAGATCTGTAGCAGTCGAGCAGCGAGGTACCAGGACAGTAGACAAGGCGTAGTCAGGGACAGGCTGGATCAGCAACTTGCGGGCATCGAAGTATAGAGCAGCTGGCAAGAGCATGGTCAGAAACAAGCTGAGGTCGAGGGAATCCAGAAGAGCAGCAGAATAGATAGCCAAGCCAGGTCAAACACCAGAAGATCAGAGTCAGGATGCTGGGGTCAGGTTACAGGTAGAGGGAACAGCTGAAGACCAGTCAGCACTGGAGGTTAGAATGTCACAGCCTAAATATCCCGTTTAGCATGAAAATCCGCAACACGCCCATGCGCACGTCAGCGTGCACGATTTGAGACGCGCATGCCAACGTGCACATGCCTGCGTAGAGGCGCCCGGCAGTGCACAATTTTGTGAGCCAAACTATGCCCACGCACGTAGTCATGCGCAGGTGCCCGTGCAGGATTCTGAGCACAAGGGCCAAGCCTGGCTTCCTGACACAGTCCTTTAGATCAGTGGTTCTCAACCTGTGTAACCTCAGGACCACTCATTTGTCCTTGGTCATAAAGTGGCGTCCCAAGTTTCACTGCAATGGAACGTACAGCATTAGGGTACCTTGCATTCCAGTACGGGCGTACGAACTGTGGGTGGGAGGTGGGTTTGGGGTACCATTCAAATGAATGGCACCCAGTCTCCCTATCTTACAAGAACTGGAGTGTATCTCAGCCTAGGGTCCAGTGTGGCCTGCTGTGCAGTAATGGAGCCCCATCCATATGTGCATTGCTTATACAGCTCCCTTGTGTGCCCTGTAGATGTGCTGGGAGCCAGAATGTGGCGTCACTCCAGTCCAGGCACCTCTACATGTGAGGGAGCTGTAAGCAATGCATGTATGGATGGAGATCCCTCCGGCCATAGCTTCAGCCCACTCCACCTCAAGCTGACAGTCTGCGCCGGGCAGCATATTTTGAATGCCAAAATGTTTCTATTATTTAATATTGGTTTAAAAGCTACTCCAGGAGATGTTTAATCAGGTCAGCTCTTGAATCTGGGTACTCCCTATGGACCAGAGCAATTTTTAAATGTCTGCTATGGCCCTATTATTAGGTGATTTATGATTATGAAGTAACATTTTGGAGGGGTGGCAAACAAGGCTTTCTTTTGCTGCTATTGTCTTGGAAAAATTGATGTATATTCTATGCAATCTGTAGTAAAACAAAAATAGAAAAAATGAGCAGGAGTCAGCGCAGCTTTTTTGATCTTATCCGTTAACACTAAGTAAAGACATATTTCCTGTCCTAGGATGACTCTTCGCCTTTCTGTATCAGGATAACAGAAACTACATAGAACAATATAACCCTGCCCTTCTCTTATTGCCCATAACATAGAGGGGCTGAGTCCTAATGTCCTCAGAGATAGCTGAGAACATTTTAGCTTAAAGGGTATTTTTTGTGCTTATCAAACAGATATAACAAAAAGCTTTTAATGGTGAATTCAGCAGATCAAAAGGGACCAAATAAGAGAAATTCATTGTCAGGGTTTAGATACCCTTTAAGCATCCAAAATGATTGTAAAACTCTTTTCTGTAAAATATTTTACTTGAAGTATACAATATAACTGACTATTCATGTGTCTGTTATTAAAATATGTAGCCCCGAATAAAAGGAGCTTTCTGCCAACATAAGCATTGTAGCCCATCCAAAACCTAATGGAAAATAGGCAGAATACAATTACATACGTTATAACAATGACAAGGGTTTGGATAATATTTGCAGTAATAGTTTGTGGAGGGAGTCCACCTGGGAATCTCTTGTGATGATATTAGCCGTATTACAATATTTTTCATTTTTGGAACCATGTGAAAACATCTCTCTGTGTCCAGATGTTTTACACATTCTGTCCAGGGTACTTATGATTAGCTCCCAGTGGATCGGTCAAGTGATGTTTACAGCTGGATCAAGGACTCTGCCTGGGGGAATGAAAGGCATTAAGCCCATGCCAAGCTGTCAGTCAGGCATTCACTGCCATTGCTTTGGGCTCTTAATGGTTAATATTATTACTGGCCAAGATTTTAATAGTACTAACACGTCAACCAAGAAAAGCAGTAGAATATGTTGTTCTGAAAATACTGAAGCATATAGTACAGCAGATGATAATACCGTGCATTTTACAGAAATCATATACAGCCATTGGTTCCAAATTACATATGGCCACCGAGAATCTGTGTTTATCCCAAATTTTCTGTATTGGAGTGGTAGCCTTTTTTACCTTCACTGATCATTATTTGCAATCAGATGACCACCCTTATAATATACAATGGCAAGACCATAAGCATGAAAAGTTGTCATGCAAGGCTATCTAAAGTATTATTAAACGTTTACTCAAAATGATAAATTTGTAGTGGTCATTAGGGTAGTTGACCCTTATCAAAGAAAAGTCCTATTGTTGCAGCCTCCTGCCTCCCACATTTATGCTCATTCAGCTCAGTGCCAAGCAGTTCCCAGGCTAGTGCTGGGAAGGAATTGCAACAATGGGTGTAAACAGGGCCCTGTGTTTGCATCCATGAATTTCTGAATTTCTTGTAAGATGTTTTTCTGTGAGGGTTCCCTAATGGTGACAACAGTCAGGCCCATCGCTATAATGAAAAGTCCATAAATGCCATCGCACTCTTGACCGGAGAGTACCCAGCAGGGCGGGTGCAGCAGCAACAACGTACAAAAATGGAAAAAGTCACTGGCATTTCAAAAGGATTAAGTGAATAAGGTTTTATTGACCTAAGACTAAGTGATGTTCCAACGGTGAAAAAGTGTAGGGACACCCGTGACAACAGTGGAACATACCTGTGCAATGTGCATTGGTACAGCCACTGGCAGTCTACATTGGAAGATCATATGATATGGAAACAACAATTGGGTGACAGGGATGACAGGGACAGGGCATTGTCAAACTCACCATAAGGACCTGAACATGAACTTTCATGGCACGATCACAAGATATGACTTTAACAAATACTGCAGATTTACAAAAATGTTAAATTGCTTTTGAAGTTGATGGGTTCAAACACGGGGCCATACTACTTGGCAGCAACGTTTATCTTCAGAAAAGGCAACTTATCATATTGTCATGTTATTATAGGCTGCAGGTACAATCACACAATGTTTATTAGAAGCACTACTATTCGGTAAGCAAGATAAAAGAAAAAAAGCACAGACAATTGTTAGGTGGCACACAAGGAACATTACCTCGACGTGCATTTCTACTTTTGCAGTTGAATTGGAGAAAACCCCTCTATATGTTTGTTATGTTTATCTATTCACACAGCATAAGGAAACATTTTTTTACAAATATGTTTTACCTTTAAGATGTGTCGGTGTAACTGGAGCCTTTGCAGGAAACACCTTCTGTCCCCATAGAAAGACTAGGGACAGACTGAGCTTCCCCTCATTAACATACAATGATGCTATATGTTTAATGCTTTGTGAGGCATCGCTCAAATCTAGTTTAGAACTGATAATGAGATTTACCACCACAGTACAGATAGGGTTAATTATGTTAACCTTAAAGTGGACCTTAAGGGCTTGTTCACACCAAATGCAGACCAGAGTTTCTGAACATGGAGTGCAGTGTGTTTTGGCTCGTTTTTGCCTCGTTCTGGGCCGTTTTTGTTTTAAATTATTTCATTTATTTTAGCATAAAATGGTCTTTCAGTGCGTTCCAGGGCATTTGCTTGCATTTGTTATGTGTTTTGGTGTGTTCCAGAGCAGAAAAAATGGGGCATGCTGCAATTTTTACACACGTTCTGAAACTGAACGCTGTGGTGTGAACTAGAGCCCAAAATACAGTTGGAATACATTGAATGCAGTTTTGATGCATTCTGTAACTGCTCTGCATCAGCTCCGCACTTGTTGTGAACTAGCCCTTACCCAGGGCTGGAATTCCCACAAGGCCACCGAGGCCCGGTCTCGGGCAGCAGGGAGCATAGGGGCGGCAGCGGTTTGCAATCTCCCGACGCCGGGCAGTAATTTGTTTTCTACATTTAGCCCTGCTTTGTACAAGCAGGGCTAAATGTTTAATGGGGAAACCACTTGTTTGTTTACAAGTGATCTTGGTGATGTGGCCGAGATCACTTGTAATAAGACTGCAGCCTGTCCGTCCTCCCCCGCCGTGAAACCTACATCTCTCTGGGCTGGCTCTGCCCTTCCGGCTCCGTCTTCCCGGCTCCGTCCTCCCCTTGCCGCCAAGTATCTCTCCTCGCTGGCCGCTTCAGAATGGAGAGCGGGGAGCAGAGCATCAGGGTTAAAACTAACCCTGCTGCTCCGTGTAAACAGTGAGAGTGGACAGCAGTCTTCCCCTCTCACCTGCCACAGGAGTTCCAGCACAGTACTGTGCTAGAACTCCTGTATTGGAGGTGACAGGGTCAATAAAGAGAACCTGTCACCTCCGAATGCTATCACACAGGGGCTTGTTAGCTCCTGTGTGATAGCAATAAAGTTAAGTAAAAAACAATTTGATAAAAAAATTACATCATTAAATAAAAATAAGTAAAAAATAATAAGTAATAATAATTAAATTAAAAAATAAAGTAAAAAATCAATAAAAAGTAAAAAAAATTATAAGAAAAAAAATATAAAAAAAAAAGTAAAAGATAATAAGATAAATAAAAATTTTAAAAAGTAAATACATTTAAAAAAATAAAAAAGTGATAAAAAAGTAAAACAAAATAATAAAGAAACCCCAAAAAAATACAACTAACCCTGCTGCCCCTGCTATCCTGCAGCTCTGCATGCTGATAGGAAATCATCTTACATTCATTAGCTAAACAAACTTGTTTTTCATTTACTTACAAATAGAGTATACACTGTGTATAGAACATGATAATTCAGGGACCTTAGACTGCTGCAGCGGAGGGGGAGAGAGGCTCCAGGGACTAGTCTAAGAGCAAACCGGCTTAGCTCAGGTTAATATAACTCTGTTATGTTTTACCCTGGGCAAAAAACAGCACTTAACTCTTGCAGTAAGGAAGTAGCCCCACTGCAAGGGTTAATAAAAAATTTTGTTTATGAGAAATTCTGAGTTATAAATTGCTGACCCTAAAAATCCTCTGCTAGAGTTTTCATGCCAAATCTTGTAAATAAATTAAATTAGTAGCTGAACATTAGAAATAAAAACAAAATTACAGTTTATTGTCAAATGAACTCAGGCAAGAGGTAAACACACTTACAGTCAATCATTTTGATTATTTTCAAAGCACTAGATTACAGGAGCCTCTCCACGTACTGCTGAACCTTTTATTGGGATCTCAAATGACTGCATTTTGTAAATAACAGGATGCAGTTGTTGAAAATACAACATACTGATTTTGCTTTTGCTTGAAAATAGAAAAACCCAATTTACAAAATAGAGGGCTTCAGAATATTCTCTGCTAAAGATCTGAATGAGCCAATAAAAATCTGCCCCTGAACAAGACGACCATACAGTTTAGAAATAAAGACGGCCATTACGTGTATTTATACGTAAAACCTTTTTTGGTTATAGTGGATAAGGTTTCAAACTTCTGTAAATTTTCTTTTTGCTTTCTTTGTCCAGTTGGGGAGTTCTCCCCTCACTTCCTGTTCTAGAGAGACAAAGGGAAGTGAAGGAAATCTCTACAAAATGAGGGGAAGTCCCCTTTCAGACAGTGATCACCAGAACAGGTGTCCCCATTGGATGACTTCTCCTGAACTCTTGCTTTTGTGATAACTCTAAATTGTTAAGTCTTGGTGACATTAAGAACCAGGACCTATAGAGAGGGTGAATCTCCCCCAGTAAGGACTCCTGACAGAGGAACACATTGTGAGAGAATGTGTAAATATGAAATTCTTTGTCACCCATTTTGTTTTTGATATTCAGCCATGTTGTCTCTTCTTCAGAAACAACCTTGTATAACCTTGTATAGTTAAACAGTAAAGCACGTACCAGCTACAGCTAGAACTAACTGGCCTCTTCTGAAGGTTGTTTTGCAGATAAGGTCGAGGTGCATGCGCATATAATTACAAAGCGTACTTAGACCGGTAACTCAACCATTAAACTGGGAATCATTATCCTGCACTTGGGTGTCAGTTTGAATTCCTCGTGTGATCAAACAGAAAAAGGGTATTTATTTTATACAACAGTCTGTCGAAGACAACATCCTCCCTGCTCTATAGATATTGGGAACAATTTACTGTTTAGGATTAAATGGATTTTCTTAAAAAGATAATTCTGCCTTTTTCAGAAAAATAATAAATGTGCATTTTTTTGTTATTATTTTATTTTTTTGCATAGGAGCCAGGAAAGCGTTGTACCCACAATTAGTAGAATGTGAGTGCAATGCTCTGGTTCTCGCAGATTGTTCTTCCCGTCCATGTCCGTACCGAGGTTTTCTTTTGAGCGTTTTCAGGTACCTTAACTATTAACAATACTGTAAAGTAGACACCCTTCAGATGAAGGACAGTGTCAGCACCAATTCAGAGATGATTAGAGGATCTACAGCTGAGTGTTAAGGTACCTGAATGCATTTTTAAGATTTAACATGTGAGTTTAGTGTCACTTTAAGAATATGTAAATGCTTGAATGCAGTGTCGTAACAATAGCCATAGCGGCCCATACGGCAGCTAAGGGGCCTGGAGGTGGTAGGGGGCCCAAATAAGAATTGCAGAATTTGCTGCTGACACTGACATTATTAACCTCCCTGACACTGACATTATTAACCTCCGGTATTCCTGAGTGTGGCTCGGGGGTTAATTTTCAGTACCAAGAGCAGTAATGCGCAAAAGTGTCACTTACCTTGTTCCTGCGAGGCCGCGGTGTCCTCTGCTGAGTGCGCCCGGCCGATGCCGGCATTCGGCTTTCAGTTTAGTTTCGGGCGTCACAGCGGGGGGCGGAACCGTCGGGAAATTCAAAAGTGCAAACATGACATTTACACAGAATACACACAATACAATGTAATCTGCTATCATTAAATATATGTATCAAACTATTTCACTTCAATTTTGTCCCTAGAGCTTTGTCCAGTGCCCTGCCTGACACTTTTACTGTACTCTATTGATTGTGGTGCGGATCAGGCAGCGCCCCCCAGAATTCCCGTTTACTGGACCATTTTTTTATTATTATATTATAATTTCTTATCATTATTTATTATATTATAATTTATGATTTTGTGTTTCAAACGTTATCATACCCGGGACGTCTACTGGACTCATGTTTGGACAGATTTAGGTGAGTTATTCCTAAGATTTACTAAGAATTACAAGCCTACACTATAAAACAATAAATTACCATGAAAAACAATGTACAGCTTTGGCATGCTAAAATCCTGCATAATCATACCGCCAGGGAGGTTAATCAAGAAGAGCTGACATCAGATGTACTTCTATGCAGGCAGCTCTCCTGCTACCTGACTTTAATATCATTGACAGTAGGGAGGTTGCTGGGGGACCCCATCAAAATTTTGCTATGGGGCCCCATGATCTGCGGTTATGCCCCTGCTTGAATGTCCATAGTCTGGCCTAATGCTTACTTTAAGGCAGTTGAAAGGGGTAAATGTATGCATCTTCAGGCACTACGGCCTATCCAGAAGTGGATCTACACTCAAATATTAACATTAAAAAATGTTATCCGTTGTATATCCCTGTTAAGGTTGGCTGATCCTCCTCTATAGCACAGATCACATGAGCAGTGGCGTCTGTAAGCTCAGGGCACCTCAGTTCTTGCTCCACGTGTTGGAGGGTGCCCATGACTTTTCCTTGAGCTCCAACTATGTATTTAATGGAGAAACTGTGACTCAAAATACCCTGAGCCACCCACAACTCTCCAGAAACTCCAACATAGCAATAATTCTATTGTCACAATCAGCAAACCACTAAAGGAATGAGAGGAAGTTCCCCTGTGTTTTGTCTAAGGCCCCGGGCTGATCAGAGGGGATCCGTGCATAGATCTTCTCCTGATCACAGCAGTACGGAGTGGATGTTACAGCTGTGACATCCAAGTCCGTACAATTTTTTCCTCCATCTTGCGTTGGAGGAAAAAAGTGCATTTATTGGGAATGCAGGGCCTGTGCTTTCATAGCTTAGATCTGTGTTTCCCAACCTTTCTTCAGTCACGGCACCCTTTAAAAGTATGCAAAATCTTGAGGCACCCCAGTCTAAAGTGGAAAAAATGATGTGCCCCACCAATTATATACCAGACCCTTATCCTAGATAGGGGTCTGGTATGAATTTTAACAGGGGCATCACGCCAAAAAAGGAGTTTCCTACTGCACTTTAAAATCCTACCCTTTCACATCAGGAGTCTCCTTTCCCATCAGGGGATCCTTCTCATCAGAGACTCCCCCTTTCACATCAGCCTTCCCTGCTCACATTAGTGTCACCCCCTTCACATCAATAGCCCCCCTCCTTCATATCAGTAGCCTCTCTTGACATCAGGAGCCCCCATTTACATCAGGGGCCCTTTATTCACGTCAGAGTCCTACCTTATTATCATCACTACAGTGCAGCTGAGGCAGCATGGCAGAGTGCAGGAGGCTGAGCAGGTCTGGATGTTGTTGGACTTCTTTCTTCTTCTAAATGCTGCGGGAGGTCATGGATGCCCCCGAATCTGCATTAGCACAATATGTTTCCATGGTGCTAGTGGTCCAGTCACCTATTCAATGGAAATGCATGATACTGTGTGAAAATTTTAATGCACCCTTTCTGAGAAAGTCTGGCTTAGATAAAGTGAATAAAAAAAGTTTGAGTATGTGTATATTTTCTGTTTTTGTGACTGGTTCACTGCTTTTCAGAGGTGTCTACAAAAGAGGGGAAAGTCAAGTTAGAGCCATGGAAGGCACAAGTGACCGATGTATGGACTTACCACTGGTATCCACAATGTACATGCACAGTTTACCCATTACTGACTAGGATGATTGTGCAGAAGACGCCTGTGAGGTACTGGGCTAGCCGCACAGTGAAATTCTTGGCTGAGTGGGATTATAGGTATGTGACATTACACAAGTGCTGGGGGGAAGGAGAGGGCCTGAGTGGGTAGTGCACTTATGTCTTCAAGAGCAAATGCATTTAATGGCATACATGCGGCTCATTCAGCTGATCTGTGGCATCATGCTTTTAGTGCACTGAAAAATCCATTATCAGCTGTATGCATGCATTATGCCTTTCTGAATCGTACATTTCAACTTTTCATGATCTAATGGCTGTTAGAACCGGACAATATCTCTCAAATGCCTCTTTCATAGTCTCATTCACCAAAATGGATTGCACTCTTTCAACCTTTACATATGAATACATATGCCCACTCATTAGCCCTTTCAATCATTTCTTATTTTATGACAAAGTAAATTGCAATATGTCATTATTTGAATGGGAACTCTAAAGTTTTTTTTTTTAAATTAACATTTTTGTTGGGATAATTATGTTTTTAAACTGACCTTTTATCTTTTTTTTCATTGCTTTTCTGTAATGTATATATTTAATCGTTTTGAAAAATGGAAATATTAATCCAGCAGACTAATATTTAGGGCTGCAACAACTAATCGACATAATCGATTATAATCGATTATTGAAAAAGTTGTCAACTTTTTCAATAATCGATTAATCGGCTTCCGATCAGTTGGCCCTGTTCACGGCTCCACACACACGCTGCGCGCCGCACCTCCTCCCCAAATCACGCTCATCGCTGCCAGACCCGCCCACCCGCATCCACGCTTTAGACGACGCACCTCATAATCGAACTTAATAATCGGCTAACTAATCGATTTTGAAAATAATCGTTAGCTGCAGCTCTACTAATATTCGAATTTTTACATACATGCTAACATTAACTGTATACTATATTGACTGTATATTACAGGACCCATTCAAACCTGTCAATTTAGGTGCGATAATGGATTCCTGCATCAGGAATTTTAGTTTTCCTGCAGCAGGAATCCCTAATCTGGCGTTTACAAGCAGCAGCCGTCACCCTTTCAAGTTAATGATCAGGTGACAGCTGCTGCATGTGAATGCCGGAACACCGCATACGATTGCATGCGGTGTTCTGACGTTTACATGCAGCAGCTGTCACCTGATCATTAACTTGAACGGGTGACAGTTACCACTTGTAAACGCCAGATTAGGGATTCCTGCTGCAGGAAAATGCCTAATCACACCATAACTCACAGGTGTGAATGGGGCCTAATACAACAGGAAAAAGTTTCCCAGCACACTCACCAGCCAGCATGCAAAAAACTTGTCTAACCGCTAAGGTTAAAAACAGAGGTTTGGGGCCTAATACACACACACAGAAATACACCCCCCTACACACACGCACACGCACACAAAAAAATGCTGAATAATACTTCCCTACCCTTGTTTATCCCCCTTCATCCTCTGCAGATAATTTAAAAGAGCCCCATCACCTGCACATTCCCTGGTGATCCAGTGGTTGATTAGTAAGGTCTGGTGCAGACCGCCGACTCTTGACAGCCGACAGTGTGCCGAATGGTACCGGTTCATGGGCCGGTACTTTGAGACTCCTGGAGTAGAGGCTGTGCCTCCCCTCTATTTCCTGCCTCCCTGAGGCCATGGCACACATATTTTTAATAAGTACTATTATTATTATTATACAGGATTTATATAGCGCCAACAGTTTGTGCAGCGCTTTACAATATAAGGAAGACATTGCAATCACAACACAATTCAAGACAAGATGGTAAGGAGGGCCCTGCCCGTGAGGGCTTAAAATCTAAAAGGGAGGGACAAGTGATACATGAGGAGGTAGCTGTGTGGGGATGAATTCTTTGAGAAAGTGATGGTTCAGTGGTTAGTTTGAGGTGGGATAGGCTTCCCTGAAGAGATGAGTCTTAAGGGATCGCCTAAAGGCAGTCAGTGTGGGAGATAGATGGACAGGTTGGGGTAGAGAGTTCCATAGGATGGGAGAGACTCTAGTGAAGTCCTGGAGGTGAGGATGGGAGGAGTTGATGAGGGAGCTGGAAAGCAGGAGGTCTTTTGAAGAGCGGAGGGGATGGTTAGGGTGATACTTTGAGACCAGGTTTAAGATATAGCTGGAGTCAGAGTTGTGGATGGCTTTGTAAGAGGTTGTTAATCTTTTGAATTTTATCCTTTGGTCTATTGGAAACCAGTGTAGGGATTGGCAGAGGTGGGTTGCAGACACTGAACGGTTGGTTAGGTGAATGAGTCTTGCAGCTGCATTCATGATAGACTGAGGGGGAGGAGCCTGTTTAGAGGTAGGCCAATGAGGAGGGAGTTGCAATAGTCAAGATGAGATATAACAAGGGAGTGGATGAGTAATTTAGCGGTTCATTGGTGAGGAAGGGGCGCATTTTGGAGATGTTATGGAGGTGAAGACGGCAGGATTTGGATAGTGATTGGATGTGGGGAAGAAAGGCGAGTCAAGGATGACACCTGGGATCTTGGCATGGGGGAGGGGTGGATCGTTGTGTTAACAATCTCAAGGGAAAAGTTGGGGGAAGGTGCACGGTGGGAGGAAATATCATGAGGTCAGTTTTTGAAAGATTGAGTTTGAAGAAGTGTTGTGACATCCAGACTGATATGTCAGTTAGTAGATTAGTGACACGCAAGGACACAGAGGGGGTCAGTTGTGGAGTAGAGAGAAATATTTGAGTGTCATCAGCATAGAGATGGTATTGGAAGCAATGTGAAGTTATTAACTGACCAACTGAGGTGTAGATAGAGAAGAGAATATATATATTTTGAGGGGAAAAAGACAACAATTTGTAACGCACACAACACAATCCCTAAATTTCTATTAACCAGCTCAGTACCAGAGCATTTTTTAAAATTTTACACACGTTAAAATCTGAATTTTTGGCTAGAAAATTACTTTACTCCCCCAAAACAACTATATATAATATATTGCAGCTTACCAGTCCTTATTTCAGGCGGAAGGGGCGGCTGCACATTGCCATCATACAAGCCATCAGACCGCTATAGAGCGGCCCGAACGCTTGTATGTCACAGCCGGTACTGGCTGTTATATGTTTTTTTGGGGATTCTGCTTGCATAAGAGGGCACGCACGAGCAGAATTACAAAATCATGTAAATACATATCCACCCACCGCGAAGCGTCCGTCATCCGCCCGTGTATTTACAATGGGCAGACGGCAAGTGGCTAAAGTTATAGTTCTGCAATGACTAGGAAACAACAAGTTGCCGGGTCTTATTTCAAACCTTTTTAGACCTAAAACTGAAATATCTGATTCCATTTCATAAACAAAATGGATTTCAAGTGTTCACATTTTTTGCTGAGAGTTTTGTTGTGAATTAAAGTTAATCAATTTTCTGCAAGTGGATGCTCATCAGAAATTCCCCCTCAATGTTTTTTTCAGAGAGCTTTTCACAACTCCAATAATTGCAATACTTTCTTTAAAGAAGAAGGCTCCTAAAAAATGTTAAAGATGTATTTTTTCTGCCAGGGTATCAAGGGCATATAGCACTCGGTCCTGTTGGGATCAGTGGCCCCATTGCAGAATAAAAGAACCTTTTTATTTATGTTAGATCTGGCTATAGCTCAACCCAAGTCTGTAACCCAGTATGTGGGTGGTCCTGTGGGGGGATGTACAGCCAGCACTGAGTAGTCCTCAGCAATACACTCCAGCAGATATAATACACTGCCCCAAAGCACTAAGTGATCTTTTACTATTATGAATGAATGATCAGTGCTGTATGAATGTGTCATACACTGTACCGGCCCCAACTGCGCTCGTCATTTATGCATGTAACATCGCTGCAGGGCTACGTGTTAGATCTGCTGGCGTTGTGTATTTGCAAGCATCCATAGACACCAGCAGTGCTGAGTGATCTTTTACTGCTGTGAATAAATGATCAGCACTGCGTGGCTGTGTCATGCACCATGGTAGCCCCAATAGCGTGATTGTTCATTCATAAAACATCACTCAGCATCATGAGGATATATCATGTATCTGCAGCTGCCTCTAAGCACACCGCCTCTGCAGATAGTTCACATTGTTCTGCAGCACTGAGCGGTCTTTTATAAATCAACGATCAGCATTGTCAGGACTGGTACAGTGTATGACACAGGCTATGTGAGATCAGTCAGGGCTTTGCATGTTTACAAGAAGCCACAGATAGACACACAGCCAACATTGATCTGTTGTGAAAGGACCAGCAGTGCCACTCGAAATTCCATATCTCTTGCTAGCAGCATTGTCAGACAGCAGTGGGTAAACTGACCAAACAAGCTGCTTAGCAAAGGCAGTACAGAGTTTTACTGGGAACCAAGTGCTAAATGCACTAGGTCCCCTGGTGGATAAAATAAAACATGAGATAGTGTTGTTTTTACAAAGTAACAGTGGACATGTTTGCCACAAATGTTATGGTTGCTTTGTTGCTTTAGGGTTTAAACAGCTTGCAGTCATTTAGTCAACTATGCATTCTGCATCATATCAAAGAGCTACCCCCTAACGAGCCACTGGATAGATGGGCCCTCCTGCTGCTCCAAATGATGACCTGTCCTGTACCTGACTCCAACAACCAGTGACACACCAGAGATAATGCAGTGAGGTAAAATATATGGTTTAGCAGACTCGGTTATAACAGAGTGAACTAATTATTACATACTGGGAGAGGTGTGCATACAGCCAAGCTAGTACTGTTCATTCCCCCTTATCTCTTATGCTGGTACTTGCTAAATGAACAGGGAGAATAAGGGCAGAATGTCTCGGCTAACAACAATATAATAACTACAATATAGTAACATTTCAAGAGAAAATAGCAGTAGATATAATACATTGAATGCAGTCTCTGATTACACCATTCAACAGCAGAAGATTAACTACAGAAACAATAGAGTCCCCATTTACAGAACTCTGTTGACCACAGCAAGGAATTAGCAAACGGCAGTCAACTAAACACTCGGTGGTGGCCAAACGCCTCTCACCATACTGAAACTCTAGTCATGTCCTCCTAGGCGAAGTCTGTTACTCAGTGGCTGCTTCTACCCACAGGATGTATGCAAATGAAGAGTATGCTGCATGGGCTTGATTCTGGCAAGCTTTTGCATTATATGAGGCAAAAGGCAATCTGAAGCTCTGGGCCTCCCTCTCAAGTCTATACCTCCTTGGTGGTCCATGGAACTCCATCTCTGGGACTGCAGAGCAGCACAGTAAGCTTAGTCCTGTATTCATAGGGGCCAAACGGCATTAATTGAATAGCCGAATGCCACCGAGCAGCATTCGGCTCAGCTATTCTGCTTGGTACCTCTGAGGTAGCGAGCAGAATAGAAAAAAAGTGAAATGAATGGAAAACATTTTTTTTTAAATTATTTTAAAAAATAGGAAAATTAAAAATAACATTTAAAAAAAAATACGACGCACTTAGACTCAAACGTATGCGATGGACTCCCGCCACATAATGGAGCATCTGACAAACGCCGGCAAAATAAAAACAATTGGGCAGAGATAGCGGTGACCGCTAGCTCCACCCATCTGTTTCCTATTTTCCGGCACCTGCCAGAGTCTTCTAGCAGGTCCTGGCCAATGAATAACAACTGGGCGGAGTTTGATCATTTAGGGACGCTGATCTGTCATTACAACTGGCCGGAGCCAGCCGTGAGATCAGCGGTCCGCTTTGGCCGGCCTTTCTCCACGCTTCGGCTGTGAATACGGCTCAGCAGCAGCTACGGCTGGATCCTTTGGCTCTTCAGAGAATAACCCCCTAATGTTCTAAAGACCTAACTTTTTGATAATGTGTTGAAAAAGCCAACAATTTCCATGGGGTATACTTAATTTTTCACATGACTATATGCATTTTATCTGTGTATCTAGCCATTTTTTTGGAGTTTAGATTTAAAGTTGATTTGGGGTATACCTGCAATTAAATCACAACTGACCTAAAAAGTATTTTTTTATATTTGCCATGTCAACATTACAGTGATATTAAAGTCAAAAAGTTTTTAGGCCATTTCAAATGCTAATTGAACCACTTACAATATATACTGCTCCTTGATGTTTAAAAGTTTTAGTTTCCTGGAGAATCAGCTGATCCCCTGAGCACTGGCCCTGATATCCTGTTTTATGGTGGCTTCTTTCCATTGCAGGGTCCTATGGAGCCACCTTTATGAGTGCCAGTAAGCTGTGTATGTCTCCACAAACATATAGGCACAGCAAGAGAAGCTATTCCCCCACTTCCTGCTCCCCCCTCTTCTCCATTCTCCAAGTTAGTAGATGAACAGCTGCCGGAAACTGCTCTGTCCCTCGTGATCTTGTACTTGACAGGAAGGTCAGGGAAGCTGGGCTGAGAGGGTTTGAGCTGTTTGGAAACATGATGACTGTAAGTGCTTGGAGGAAACATGTTAAGAATTACTTTGCTGCACAATGTATATACAGGTATTCCTCACTTAACGACCGAGTTCCGTTCCTACGACCGGATTGGTCGTTAAGTGAGGAACTCTATACAGTACTGTACTGCATTAGTACAGCGTTACCGAACAGTGTACTGTACATCGGGCAATGAAAATACCCGCAGTGAAGATCGGAGAACACCACTTCCGCCGGCAACACGGCGCACTGGCGCTGACGCGCAAGGTCGGAGGTCGATCTGCGGTCCGTCGTAAGTGCGAGTGGTCGCAAAACAGGTAAGTCCGTAAGCGAGGAACATCTGTATATTTTTTATTTGGATTAATTATTGATATAAAGTTTGAGAGTTTACTACCACTTTACTGAGCATGCTGGTGGTTTCAGCGGAGATTATGAACGACCATTGTACTGCCTGTGGCTTCTCTGGAAAGTCACACTTTTCCTTTTAAAGTGTAAATAAACAAGCCCGAGGTTCTCAGCAATCTGAGCATACACACAGCCCTCATGTAGGGCTGAGCAATCTTTTCCACTATCCACAGGGAGACTATTATAAAACGCAGTGACTGGTGTTTGTACAGTTTAGCAAATTTCAGTTCGGTGCTATATTTAGAGCCGTTCCTCAGCCCTGTGTTACCTGTTTGCCTATGGGGGCCCCAAATTTCATCTCTGAGTTTGCTGTTGCTGGAATAATGACAAAGGCTCGGAGGGAAGAAATATCTGCATGCTAATAAAGATTTTCACCTACGACTATGTAACACAACAACTTACAAATGGACCTTGTTTTCTGCTTTCAGGACGCCATGCAAAACATAAGTCTGAAAAGGTAATAAATGTTTTTTGGGGTTTTTTCCTGCCATTTTGACAGTTTCATTTTGCTTGTATCTTTGCTATGTTTATGCAGATCTCTTATGACAAGCAAACAGGGTGTTACTTTGGTATAATATTGATAAAGAGCAAAAGAGAACAAAATTAACCACTTGCCGTCCATGGCCGTTCCTGAATGGCCGGACAGGAGCCTTATAGGAGCGGGAGGGCGCCTTAGTACGCCTTTCCCCTCCCCCGCTCATGTGCGGAGCTCAGCACGCACACGAGTGGGAAAACTGTCAGAAATGTAAACAGCCAGCCATCTGATTTACGGAGACTAGAGAGAGCACCTTCAGAAAATTTGGAAAAATTCTAATGTCAAATAAAATTTACAGAATTCAGTCTAAACGAATCTCTACATACATTGTGTGTATATATGTGTACAAGCAGTCCCCGATTTACATACATCCGACTTACATACGACCCCTACTTACAAATGGAGGCTATAACTGTACAGCAGGGTGTCCCAGGCTGCAGCCAAAGTGTACCGCGCAGCATTTCAGTAGTTGTAATGCTACTGAGCTCGTGCTGACGAGGAGTGCCCTCCTTTTTGGGTCTGTCTGTAAAATATAAGTCAAGGCAACTGGACTTGCTGTATTTTTCTTTTTTTAAATATTCAGTTTTTATTAGTTTTAGACATATAAAATGTAACCTACAACATTGTACATCAAGGTATGGCTAAAAATCACGCAGTAATCATTTCCATAACCTTTCCTTCATTTCATTTCATATTTCATACATGAAGAATTAGGTTAATTGTTCACATACCTTATAGATAAAAAAAATTACATCAAAAACAGACACCAAACAACAAAAAATAACAAGAATATCAGACAGGAAAGAGAAACAGTGGGGAAGAAAGGATCTGCATCTTCCTATGCTGTATTTTTCTTGAAGACGTTTCACTGGTCATCCAACCAGCTTTCTCAATTCAGAACGTCTTGTACAAAAATTATCTGGGAAGAAATATGGTGAATGTTGTACCAATCCACATAATATGTTAGTCACAACCAGGTGCTGTTTTAACACCTCTCTCTGGGCAGGTTATTAAAACCTAGCTCCAATTATGCAAATGCAATCAACACCTGGTTGTGACTAACAGATTATGTGGATTGGAACAACATTCACCATATTTCTTCCCAAATAATTTTTGTACAAGTCGTTCTGAATTGAGAAAGCTGGTTGGATGACCAGTGAAACGTCTTCAAGAAAAATACAGAAAGTCAAGTTGCCTTGACTTATTTTTTACAGATATACCATGACCGGGATTGAATGAGAACCTTCACAGACTTTTTGAGTCTGGTTCGTAGTGCTGTACGTACATTACAGGAAGTTGTTAGACGTGCAGGCGAGGGGTGTCCACCTCTTCTTCAGGGTCACTGTGAGGTTTTTACTGCTGTGTGTATCCGCATTAGAAAGATTTAGGGGTCTATTCACAAAGCTGCCGTAGGCAGCCGAGTGAATAACCTACCCGAAGTGAAGTGAGTCGAACACTGTTCGGCTATTCACTTCAGGCTTGTACGGCTGATTTCAGCCGTACACCGACTAAAATCAGCCATAGATCGGCTTGCTGCGGCTAGCTTTGGGTCGGCCAAACATGCGCAGCATGTTCGGCTGACCCGAAGTGCAGAAGTAGTTCTACTCAGCCGATCCAACATCTGGATCGGCTGAGCCGAACCTCCGGCAGGCTGTTCGCTGCTGTTCGGCCTATTCTCATAGATGCCGTACAGCAGAATAACCGAGCCTAGCGGCATTCAGCTCGGCTATTCTGCTCGGTACCTCTGTGGTACCGAGCAGAATAGAAAAACAGTTTTAAAAGTAGAAAAAATAAAATAGATAAGGATTGGGCGGAGATCACAATGACAGCTAGCTCCACCCAACTGTTTTCTATTGGCCGGGCAGTTCTGCTGCCGTCAGAATAATAATAAAAAAAAAACACCATAGGAATGCATAGCTAGATTGCTATTGGCTATTTCACTTTGCAATAGCCAATAGCAAATTAGCTATTGTACCCATCCTCTGCTGCTGTCAATCACTAGAAGGGGACCTGATGGAGAACTTCAGGTCCCCTCTGCTGATTGACAGCAGCAGTGGGTGGGTGCAATAGCTAGTTTGCTATTTACTATTGCAAATTGAAATAGCCAATAGAAATCTAGCTATGCTTCAATAGCGGCCTTCAGCTCTTCTGCATTGTTCGGTCTCATGTCTCTCATCTTTCTCTTGGCAATGCCCCATAGATTCTCTATGGGGTTCAGGTCAGGCGAGTTTGCTGGCAAATGCTGGAAAATGAAGTCAGCATCCCCATAGAGCTCGTCTGCGGAAGGAAGCATGAAGTGCTCCAAAATCTCCTGGTAGACGGTTGCGTTGACCCTGGACTTAATGAAGCTCAGTGGACCAACACCAGCAGATGACATGGCATGACATGGCAGCAGATGACATGTGAAGTTTCCACACAGACTGTGGAAACTTCACACTGGACTTCAAGCATCTTGCAGTGTGTGCATCTCCATTCTTCCGCCATACTCTGGGTCCTTGGTTTCCAAATGAGATGCAAAATTTGCTCTCATCAGAAAAGAGGACTTTGGACCACTGAGCAACAGACCAGGTAAGACGCTTCTGACGTTATTCCAGGATCCGTCTGTGTGTGGTGGCTCTTAATGCACTGACTCAGCCCACTCCTTGTGAAAGTCCCCAACACTTTTGAATGGCCTTTTCCTGACAATCCTCTCCGGGCTGGGTTAATCCCTGCTGCTTGTGCACCTTTTTCTTCCACACTTTTCCCTTCCACATAACTTTCTATTAATGTGCTTTGATACAGCATAGGGTTAATCAAATGTAATCATTTTCATTTCCCATTCCACATAAAGGCATTAGCTCCTCTACCACGTAATTTAATCTGGGCAATTTAATTACTTTAATATCAGATGACATTTAATTTGTACAAATACATGAGCTTAAAAGCCTCTCAAAGCCAACAAGCCATCTGGTTAACAGTAAAGAGAGTGTGCCATTTTGAGTTTGCAGGCTATTTTATCAATGATTTCTTTTTACTGAGAATAAAGAAGAAAACAACTCAAAAAGGAAGTTTTATTCAAGCCTTCAGAACAGCCGCTGGATAATCTCCTACAGTGCAGCTGATTCTTGGTTTTCTCATTTTCATCATCTGCTTTATCAATTTAAAATAGACTACACCTTATGAGCCTGAAGTTTTTGTTTTCTATAGTGACCTCCATCTCATCCCCTGACTCATGCTCTATACCTGACCTCAACCCGATAGAACACCTTTGGGATGAATTAGAGCGAAGACTGCAAGCCAGGCCTTCTCGTCCAACATCAGTACCTGACCTCACAAATGCGCTTCTGGAAGAGAAGAATGGTCAAACATTCCCATAGACACACTCCTAAAACTTGTGGATGCCTTCCCAGAAGAGTTGGAACTGTTATAGTGCAAAGGGTGGGCCAACTCAATATTGAACCCTACGGACTAAGACTGGGATGCCATTAAAGTTCATGTGTGTGTAAAGGCAGGTGTCCCAATACTTTTGGTAATATAGTGTATATAGCATTTCGATATGAGCACATTTGAGAGCATGGCAAATTACATTTACAATACTGATATTATTTTGGCTCCTCGCTGGAATTAGTGCTTGCTGCTTAGTAAGAGACTGATGCTGAGCGCGAAGTGCATTGTTTATTTACTGATACTATGCTGCCCATTGGACACCTCTAGCAGTATTATTGTATCTTCTCAAATGTGTGCACGCTGTAAGGAAGACTTTGCAAGGTGACATTTTATAGACTTGCTTTTATTGCAAGATACATTTTGTACTTATTTTGCATCACATACTGAAATGAAGCACAGCTGTTTTAGAAAATGTCTCCCATCATAAATCTATACAAGAGTAAGTCTGTGTAGGGGTCTACCCCCTAACACCCCCTGTAATAGAGCAGTGTTATTCGGTTTTCGGTATAACTATTGTTTTCCGCCAGTAGGATGTGCTCATGAGTCACCTATGCCCTTCATCCAACAGGCTTTGCTGTGACAGAGTACTGTGCTGGAGAAATATCATTCTGACAGTGGTTCTGTGTTAGCCAATCAGTGCAGTAAGCATCATAGTAGGAGGGGTTGGCTATAGCAAAACCCATGAGCATGCTCAAAACTGGGTTCTCTTGTTCCTGCCACTCCCCTATTGGGAGGTTGGTGCTCAGGTGCTGAGCTGCTGCCAGGCCTGAGGGCTAGGCCTTCAAGGCCTACCCTCATGGAATGCCATGTGCTAGATTAACTATACTGGATCCATTACAAGGACCTCACCCATGTTAACTAAGGTCATGGGGACACTGGAGTAACCACAGGAACCACCACTGGTCCAGGCTACAGTCTGTCCTGAAGCAGAGTACGCACTAGAACCTCTGTGGGAATGGAGACACTTCTGGCCTATTGAGAGGAGAAGATGGACCTTCCACTAGGAACTATACCCCTTGTAAGAAGTGATATTATTCGACTATCAGCATTTTTGGGTATTTCAGCATATCTATCCACGTTTTCTGTTCCATGTTCTACAATAAATACTTATACTGCTCTTATCTACTCAAGATCTGCTTACTTCTGCAAGATAGTTTATGTATAGTAATTACACCTAAGGACAAGGTTAACTCATCTGGGGGTACCACTTAGCGGAGGCTCAGGGTTTTCAAGTTACCTACACAGGTTGGCAGCAGTAGCTGATCTGCATCTGGAATGCAAAAACAACCAACTGGCCCTTTCATGGTAGAGGAGGTTTTCTGTGGGCTAAAGAAGGTCTACTATACAAGGTGTTCCAAGGTGATGTGGTGATTGGTGGCCATCGATAGAGGTGCTTCATTTAGCAAATCAACAGATTTCACAGTTTTGCATTCTTCCCATGTTGGCTTCTGCAAAACATCTCAGAGTAGGAAGTCGATCCTGGCGCTGTCTGAAAAGGGAGCAGATAGCAACATAAAGCCCATTCACTGTCACCACTCTAAATAAGGTCTGAATGGGGTAGTATCTTCACTCACGGCCACCAGCCCAACATACTGTATATTATTTTTGCTTGCCCCAGAGTCCATCATGGACATAACCCCTCAGGGGCATTATCATGCCAGCAGGGGCTCATAGTACAATTTAACAGAATAAAGCTCACATTTGTTTACTTGGCGGGAGAAGAGGAAGAACACGTGATGTCTAATGACCAGCCAAAAGACTGCAGGATTTAGGCTCTGTATAAAAGTATTTTTTTTAAACCCAACAGGTATGTGCTACTTCCACACTGCAAGGATTAACTGCTCGTTGTGGTCTAGGGGCTAAAATAAAGAAAATATGTTCACATGATCTTCGGTTCTACGGCAGTGACCGCTCACCTCTCTCCCACTCCACTCTGGCGGTTGAATGTCCATTGGCGTCCTCACATCTAATGGACCTGCATTAGCTGTGATAACATCACAAGTCCTTAGACTTCTGGAGCCTGAGAGAGAAGAGGCCATGGGGACCATCTAGCAGCCAAGTGGGACAGAATATATTTTCTTTATTTTAGCCCCTAGGCCAAAATGAACAGTTAACCCTTGCAGTGCGGGGTAGCCCCATTGCAATGGTTAATTTTTGCATTTCCTGGAGTTCTTCTTTAATGACGGGTCTGTTTTAAATAGCTCAATGTCCTAATTGAGTCTGGTCTTTATAAAGAAGTGCCCAGATGATCAGCTTTGGACGGAACTCTCCCTATCTTGATTTCTGACCACCGTGATTCTCTCACCTTTTGGGACATGTTGTCTATCAGCACAGACTGGACAGGCAGTATGCCCACCCGGCCTCCACACTGTCTACCCTCAGTAAACAGAATCATATTTCAGCATGGTACAAAGTAATTAAGTACATTGGTGACTCTTCCCTCCAAACAAGCTGATTCTGCTATTGAAGCATGTACCGAATCCCACCGGGATGGAAGACAAGTCCTCTATAAATGCTGTAATATGTTCTTTCCAGCCAGTAATGCTGTTAATAAATGCACAGAACCACAGCGCTGAGATTTCCTGACAAAATAAACTGTGATGCTATAAAACTGATAACCTATCTGAGGTCTATTTTTACGGTGATAGAAATGCTTTTTTCCTGTTGTGTGCTATGCATATCATTAGTGGATGATCTGTGCCTAGCTTATCCATTTCCATGAACATTCCAGACAATAAAGATTATTAAATGGCGAGAGAAATATCAATCATTTCAGCTTATTTCTTGTTTATCAATCTTGTTTATAAGTAAATGACCTAAATCTATTACCTTCAAATTTTTGCTGCTTGCGTAGAAACAAATTTGGATGGAGAACATTTATTGAGCTGGGTTTTAATATTTATATTCTTGGCACAAAAACAATTAAAGGTCATGTCTAGATGATATGGAAACCCACTATGTGCTTGAGCCCCCTTATTTCCCGTGGGCAAGCTCCCTGTAGATTTCACAGCAAATGATGCACTTTCAGTTATATTGGTCTTATGGCATTTAGAAAGGCTGATGTTAAGATCCGTCTAATGTACTATTTAAATGTTACATCTCATGTCATTAAGTAGAAATTAATTTTAAAATCAAATTTTTTCAGTTGTGTTTAATGACCTATACTTCTATAGTTTATCACAGTGCAGATTACTGAAAGTTCAAGAGAAAAGGTAGGGAAGCCTTTTTTACATTGAAGTGGACCTTGAATCAGATCTATATTTTCATGTTAAGTGCATGCTTGCTAAATATATTTATTACCTCCCACAGAGATTACAGTTACCCTCTAACAATACCTTTAATGGTTTCTTCCCAGAAGGATAGTGCCTTCTTTATTCAGGCACTATCCAAGGTCAACATCTACTACCTGTACTGAGAAGCTGCTTCCTACGCATAAACAAAGAAACAAAGAGCACACTGGTCTTGTGAAATATGTAATACTATTAAGTAGGAATGCACAACCAATTATATTTACAAACAAGGAATGTCAAGCAGCATAATATAAAGAAGTGACCAAACCACATGGACAGGCAGATGTTTGCCCAACCACATGGACAGGGAGATGTTTGCCCAAGCACATGGACATGGAGATGTTCACCCAACCACATGGACAGGGAGATGTTTGCCCAAGAGCATGGACAGGGAGATGGTCACCCAACCACATGGTCAGGGAGATGTTTGGCCAAGCACATGGACATGGAGATGTTTGCCCAACCACATGGACAGGGAGATGTTTGCCCAAGCACATGGACAGGGAGATGTTCGCCCAAGCACATGGACAGGGAGATGTTCGCCCAAGCACATGGACAGGCAGATGTTCACCCAACCACATGGACAGGGAGATGTTCACCCAACCATATGGACAGGAAGGATGTTCTTCAAAAGTTACCATCAGCATCAAACAAAGTGGATACCAGCAGCTAATGCTGGAAATGGCAAGAGAGGGAGAAGAGACTGAGGAAGTCCCTACAGCAGACTGATTACATCATCTCAGTCTAGGTAAAGTCACTGACTGGTGCTCAAGGGGGGCTTTTTAATGATAAAAGGTACAGCTCTTGTGATAAAATAATATATACAGGGTATACATGAGAGGGAAGAGGAGTTCCGTATAGCACTTTTTGCAGATCATATATTGCTATTTACTTCACATCCATCCAAGGACATCATTGCCATTTAAGATATCTTTGCTCTTTTCCAAACTGTTTCAGGTCTTCGTATAAATTTTAAAAAGAGTGAGATGCTTCCCCTTACCCATATTTCTGATAGTTCATGGGAACACAAATCGGCTCTTAAAGTGGCACCACGGGACATTACCTACTTGTGTTATAAGGGTGTGGCACAAAAACAATTAAAGGTCATGTCTAGATGATATGGAAACCCACTATGTGCTTGAGCCCCCTTATTTCCCGTGGGCAAGCTCCCTGTAGATTTCACAGCAAATGATGCACTTTCAGTTATATTGGTCTTATGGCATTTAGAAAGGCTGATGTTAAGATCCGTCTAATGTACTATTTAAATGTTACATCTCATGTCATTAAGTAGAAATTAATTTTAAAATCAAATTTTTTCAGTTGTGTTTAATGACCTATACTTCTATAGTTTATCACAGTGCAGATTACTGAAAGTTCAAGAGAAAAGGTAGGGAAGCCTTTTTTACATTGAAGTGGACCTTGAATCAGATCTATATTTTCATGTTAAGTGCATGCTTGCTAAATATATTTATTACCTCCCACAGAGATTACAGTTACCCTCTAACAATACCTTTAATGGTTTCTTCCCAGAAGGATAGTGCCTTCTTTATTCAGGCACTATCCAAGGTCAACATCTACTACCTGTACTGAGAAGCTGCTTCCTACGCATAAACAAAGAAACAAAGAGCACACTGGTCTTGTGAAATATGTAATACTATTAAGTAGGAATGCACAACCAATTATATTTACAAACAAGGAATGTCAAGCAGCATAATATAAAGAAGTGACCAAACCACATGGACAGGCAGATGTTTGCCCAACCACATGGACAGGGAGATGTTTGCCCAAGCACATGGACATGGAGATGTTCACCCAACCACATGGACAGGGAGATGTTTGCCCAAGAGCATGGACAGGGAGATGGTCACCCAACCACATGGTCAGGGAGATGTTTGGCCAAGCACATGGACATGGAGATGTTTGCCCAACCACATGGACAGGGAGATGTTTGCCCAAGCACATGGACAGGGAGATGTTCGCCCAAGCACATGGACAGGGAGATGTTCGCCCAAGCACATGGACAGGGAGATTTTCGCCCAAGCACATGGACATGGAGATGTTCGCCCCAAGCACATGGACAGGGAGATGTTCACCCAACCATATGGACAGGGAGATGTTCGCCCAAGCACATGGACAGGCAGATGTTCACCCAACCACATGGACAGGGAGATGTTCACCCAACCATATGGACAGGAAGGATGTTCTTCAAAAGTTACCATCAGCATCAAACAAAGTGGATACCAGCAGCTAATGCTGGAAATGGCAAGAGAGGGAGAAGAGACTGAGGAAGTCCCTACAGCAGACTGATTACATCATCTCAGTCTAGGTAAAGTCACTGACTGGTGCTCAAGGGGGGCTTTTTAATGATAAAAGGTACAGCTCTTGTGATAAAATAATATATACAGGGTATACATGAGAGGGAAGAGGAGTTCCGTATAGCACTTTTTGCAGATCATATATTGCTATTTACTTCACATCCATCCAAGGACATCATTGCCATTTAAGATATCTTTGCTCTTTTCCAAACTGTTTCAGGTCTTCGTATAAATTTTAAAAAGAGTGAGATGCTTCCCCTTACCCATATTTCTGATAGTTCATGGGAACACAAATCGGCTCTTAAAGTGGCACCACGGGACATTACCTACTTGTGTTATAAGGGTGGGAGAACTTCCCTCCTTTTTATATAGTCCTAACTTTTCTCCTCTGATAGAATTGTTTGTGAATTGGATATTTGGAAGGAGATCCTTCTGTCACTCTTTGGGAGGATTCACTTGTTTAAAATGATCAGTTTTGTTAGGTTACTGTATTCGTTACAAATCATTCCATTGTTGTTAAAACACAACTTAATGTCAAACGCCTAAATACAGCTATGCTTCAATTGATATGGCGATCTAAACATCCTAGGATCTCTCTTAAAAAATTATGACTTCAGAAGAGTGACGATGGGGCTAATTTGCCTAATGTGCGGTTGTACAATATAGCTTGTTTATTAAGACACACATTGGACTGATTATCAGCCAATTCTAGGTTTTCTAATGCTTCTCTAGAAGCTGCATTAATATCTCCTTGGAATCTCAAGGACAATTTGCACTGTAAAGGTGCCCATACACCTTACAATTATCTGCAGATTTTCTGTGGTCAGATGGGAAAAGTGCAACAGATTGGCCCAGGTGAAGATTACTCCATCCACACAGTTAAGTGTAGATGGAGGAATTTGTTGCACATTTTCCATCTGACCACAGAAAATCTGCAGATACTTGCAAGGTGTATGGCCAGCTTAAGGCTTCTCTCCTTCCAGCTGATTTAGCTCGCAATCTGTTGATTAAGGTGCCCATACACCTTACGATTATCGGACGAAACTTTTCGTCCGATGATCGAACGTCGTACGATTTTCGGACGACGGCCCCATCCTGCCCCGATTATCGAAAGGTTCAATCAGCGGCAGTTAAAAAAAAAAAACACCTGGATGACTTGCGGTAATTGACCGCAATTATTTTCGTTTGCGCATGCGCAGTGTTAATCGTACGACTTTTGACGGACGGAAACGCCACCAACCATGCGAACATCGTACGATCGACCAAAGTTTTCAAACATGCTCGAGCGTCAAAAGTCGTACGATTGTACAGTACTATCGGTCGGGCACTCTATTCACACGTTACGATTGCCGTACGAAAAGTCGAACGCATACGATTATCGTACGATAATCGTAAGGTGTATGGGCACCTTTAGAGATACCGTTGTGGCCTGGAGAGAGGTTTATAGAGGGTTACATCTCTCCCCTCATCTCTCCTCCTATTGCTGGCTCCTAGGCAGCCCAATGTTTCCACGAGGAGAGGACTATGCCACATTCAAGCTCTGGCATCAACACAGTTTACATATGTGAAAACAATTGTTCACTCGCCCTTCAATGACACCTTCAACCTTTTCAGATCTAATTAGGGACTTTAAACTACCGAGATCGCACTTTCTTCATTTTCTACAAGCAACTAAAATGTGGCAAAGCATCTATAGAGACCCTAAAAACTTTTAAAACTCCACCTGTCTTGATGCTCTGCTGAAAACCCACACCTATGCTGTTTCGGAATTATATTTGCATCTTTAGTCTCTTTGTGTGAAACCTTTACATAACTCTAGGGCTGGTAATGATTAAAATTTTCCTGTTCGATTAATCAAAATTTGTTTTAATCGATTAATTTCGATTAATTATAACGGACATACAGATCCAACTACATTGGCCTATACACATACAGCACAGCAATGAAGTAATAAAATGAACTAGGATCACACTAATCCAGCACGTTATTAATCTCACGTGCCCCACTCAATATGGCCGCCGCTTGAGTGGGGCAATTTAGAATAATAACGTGCTGGATTAGTGTGATCCTAGTTCATTTTATTACTTTATTGCTGTGCTGTATGTGTATAGGCCAATTCTTACTTCAGAAATAATAATGCTATTAATCATACATTTTCATATCCTCCTATTTTATTATACTATTAAATAGTGTCACGCTGGGCTCCCTATAGAGTAAATCTATTTCCTCAATAATGTATCACTCAAGGCATACCGCTGTTCCACATTCCTTCAAAAAACTTCTGCTACGTGCCGCAAGGGAAGTTGTGATTGGCTGGAAGTGACAATGACTGAAGTTGAAATACCATTGGGCACTTTCCTTGAGAACATCAAATATCTTTTATGGGCTCATTCCATCATGCGGTGCATAAGAATAATTATGATGCGCAAAGTGCATTAACCCCTGGCAACCGCCACATTCTGGTCTATTGGATTACATGAGACAAATTCTTACTTGTTGATAGAAGTTCCTATACTTTGTTCTTATCAAAGAGTTTGTCCCCCTCTCCCGTGCTCCCCTTCCCTGTCTGGAGACCCCTCCAGTGTGTGTATTTTGCTTTTTTTATAGTTACCTTTTCCTTGTGTCTTCAGGCCAGTCATGACATAAGCGATGTCCTCTTGCTCTTCAAAATTTCCCCAGCCATGGGTAGTCCTCACGATCACGAGTGGCACACAAGTGCAGCCGGCCCAAGTGGCTCCGCCAGCTAACGAAGGGAAGGGGGGAGGAGTCATCGACCTCACCGGACTCCTCCCCCTTTCCCTTCGTTAGCCCACGGAGCCTCTTGGGGAAGGGCGGAGGAGTCCGGTGACGTCGATGTCCGTGACATCACCGGATGTCCAACGGAACTCCTGGAAGACCCGGAAGCCGGCGGAGAGGTGAGTACCGATCAAAAAAAATGTAATCGATCAAATAAATTAACGAGTAATCAAGGAATTAATTGTTAATTTCCGCAGCCCTACATAACTCTAATGTCAAAAACTGAGCTGAAAGATTTCCAGGATCCTAATCTGGCTGAAAATCTTCACAAGTGCTATAACAAAATTAGGAACATCAATGAATGATCAATGAAACTTGGAGGATGACCCAATTCAGAATTCTGTACGGGGCATATGTCCCATATTTTCTACCAAAGAACTCTTCTTCACAAAATTTGGCTTCCAGCTGCCCGAAATGTGGCCATGTATGACCATCCTTAACACATTGTCTGTGGACATGTGAGCCCATTCTGGCAAAAGATTGCCTTCTTCATTAAGGATGTTACTACCTGGACTCCCACGTTTGAGCCTCTTTTGTATGTATTTAGTGTACCCTTCGAAGGGGAAATATCATGGAATTGGCAAAGAGCAGGGGACTGGGTGCACCCTGTTTCCTCGCTGCCAGACACTGTATTATGTGACACTGGAACTCCAAAGCCCCTCCAACTGTGCAGGATGTGGTAAGAGAGTTGACAGTGCTCTTTCATCGTGAGTGGCTAGATGCAGAACTCCAAAAAGAAGCAAGATCCAAAGTATTTTTCCGCCGGTGGTTAGCTTTTATAAGCACGATTTTTGCACCAGATGAAACTGACAGATTATGCAACCTTTTTAATATACAGAACGGTATCTGCAGGCTAAACTATCACATACTTTGGCAGCACGTGAGCTTGATGGTTGTCTGATTTTTTCGTTGGCATTCATTTGTAACTGGAGGGGCAATCAGCATGATATTTAGGCATTTTAAAATGTGATTGGTCATTAATCTGTTTTTCTTTATAGTCAAGTTTTTTTTCATGCAGACTTGGAAAGATACTGAAAGGTCCACTTTAAAGGGAACCTTTCCTGCCAGTACAATCGAGGCTGACATTGCTGACTAATCATTCTGCAAATGCTAGTTATCTGGCTGTCATGGTGACTCTTCGATTTTAATACTTTGAAGTTTGAACCAGCAAACTATTTTTAAGGACTTTTGCATTTACTCTGATTGCTCCTGGGTCAGCATTAAAGCCAACAAACTATAATTTACAGCAAGAGGCCAGAAATGGCAACCTCCAAATTTCTTTTAGGAAAGATTTACTGTAAGTCCTGCCCACATGATGCAAAACTCAAATAACATTGTAAGTACCTAAACATATGGGGGATGGAGGGAATGAATACAGTCTTAGTGCCACTTTTCTGGCGGTATGGAACTTTAAGAGTTCCTGTGTCAAATTCAAAAAAGCCCTGCAATCCACCCACTGCCTGCTTTCAAGCAGACCTAATGAGGCACTAATACCTCAGCATCCCCATCAGGGTCTGCACACCCAATGTATAAGTCCTCGGCTGTTGTGTCTACCTGTGTGACAGGTGCAGTGGTTGGGAGGAAAGCTCAGTGACGCTGAGCCTGTGATTTTATCAGGCTCAGAGTTACTGAGCTGCACTGAGGATGGAGTGTCCTGATCTGTGACAGGAGGCTGAGAGGTGCGAGGAGGAGAGACGCAGACTGCTCACATCGCTCTCCTCCCGCATCGCTTGGCAACCTGTGACAGTTTCTCTCCTCTAATATTAGTCGGCAGGCCGTGTATACACAGCGGCTGGCCGGGAGGTAGTTAAATAAATAAAAATTGTCCCCATACCATTATAGAATGAGGTGCAATTCTTTAATGGCACAACACGCAGCAAGGATAATATATCTATGCAATCCCATCATCAGTGCAGAATTTCACTACTATGCTCCCACCAGCAAGGTCCACTGTGCACAAATGGCGGTACTTGTTTCCAACAGGTATCATAGACACTATATAAATTCCACTGATATGTTTAAAAGTACAGAATGTATTTAGAGATCCTGTCACCAGGCAGTGCAACAACAATCTTATTAAAAGATTATATTTGTATTCAAAAGATTTTATGTACGTTATTTACTAGTGATGCACCGATACTGTTTTTTCGGTATTGAGTAAGAGTACCAATATTTTTTTTTTGGTACTCACCAATACCGATACTGGAAGTCCCATTAAGGAAGCCGGCGGGCGTATACTGACTCGCCGCCCAGCTTCCCGATTAGCAGGGAAGCTGGGAAGCTCCATGCTCCCTCATCACCAGGTGACGACCAAGCATGGACCCAGCTTTCTGGCCAATCAGGAAGCCGCGGGCGGTGGGTCGGGTAATTACTCGCTGCCCGGCTTCCTGATACCGGAAGTTCCAGTATCGGGATAGGCATTGGGAGCATTTGGGCGACTACGAGTACTCGCCCAAATACTCGGTATTGGCACCGTTTCTAATCGGTATTCGTGCATCCCTATTATTTACCTATTAAGCCTCCCTTGTGCAGACATCCAAAAGCTCATGTGTAATATCAGCAGCTACTCAAGTGATACTCTATCGTATTTACCTTCGGTCCACCCTAAGCAGCTACATAAAAGGTTATGTAGGAAGGTGAGGAGAGGGGCGGAAGAGCTAGGCCAGTACAGACAGTAATTAGGCACCTGCAGAAGAGTAGAGGGCAATGATGTACAAAGATGGAATTGAGTCTTCCTGGAGATGTTAAATTTGCTAGCAAGGGCAAAGGTACATTGCAAGTAAATAAAACATCATTTGTGGAAAGGAAAATGCTGCAGCTTGTGATTGACCAGCACAAGTGTCCCAACTGGGAAATTTCCCAATATCTTCTGTTTTAGTGACTATGGGTTTGCCCAATATAAACACAAAAAACTATTAAAACACACTAGAACTTCAACACCTAACCCCACTTTGTCCACAACTTTATTGAATACATTATTACAATTAACTCTTTGTTGAACATATATAGCATGAGCTTTTTCTTATTCCCTATATGTTCTGCTGGACTGGAACTGACAGTGATCAGCTATATGAAGGTGTGAATTCATAATTTCTTTGTGGAAATATATCTGGCTGTCACTTCCTTTTTCAGACATAGATAAATGGTTTTCAAGGTAAAACTTTTTTTATTAATTTCCTCTTCTGCTTTTCTGACCTTTCTGCCATAATATTGTACGAGAAACTAATAAAAAAAAGGAGCAGATATCAAAAGTTAATCTACTTGCAGAAAAGGCACAAAGCAACGTGTTATTGCTTTGATATGATGTGATTATTCTTTCAAAATAAAAATGTTTCCATGTAACATTACGGAGATCCCGATACTCTGTTATGAACTAAACACCCCTATGTGATACTAGACTGTATTTTACACCTAGAGTTTGCAGCAAAATCTGTTCCTATATATTTACATAAAATATGAATGACTGTCCATTTACAGTCTTGTCACCATCATAGGTTCTTAACAGGTGTGTTTCTTCATCTGCACTGATATTACAATTGTTGTCGATATTTGCACTGTTCCCTAATGCAGCGTTTCTCAACTTTTTATCAGTCATGGTACCCTTAAAAAAAGTATGTAAAATCTTGAGGCACCCCAGTCTATAATTTAAGGGGGAACGGCATCCAAAAACACATGAAAAAGTGGGGTTCCATCCTTTGCATTGTAGTCCTCCCTTCATATCAGCAGCCCCCTGATCATTATCATGTTACATACAAGGTGCATATCCCAGTATAGCAAACAGCACATATATAAGCCATTCCTAGTAATAAGCTCCTCCATCACTCCATGCAAGATATTGCAAAGCTAGGATTGGTAACTGTGCTGCCACCTCCAGTGTCATTTTCATTATTTGCGCTGTTTCAGTTATACTGCATACCTATGTAATTGCATTTCATTGTGTTATGCTGTATTTCTAACTACAGGTGATAGATTAGCATTGTTACAGCCTAATCTGTGCATACCTGTACACGGTATCTTCTGTTCCACCCCTGCTGTTTTCTGTATATTGGTACAGTCTTCTGCTAAAACTTCCCAGCAATGCTTCAAATCCTTCTTTCCACATCACCCTCTGAGAGGTAAGGGGGTCTGTTATCCTGTTAATGGCAAAGATTACACATGTGCGATTTGTTTCGTTAAGAATCGAAATTCGTACAAATTTTCCTGAAATTCGTAAATTCGGAAGCATCCGAAATCCGAATGGCAGTTTCCGAATTATATTCAAAATACGAAATTCCGTTAACGAACTTCGGATCCAATTTTCTTTGAAACAGGAACTAATATTACCCCTGTAAATGAGGTTGAACAACATGACAAGATTTTTTTTTAAATCCGAAATACGGATCCGCTGCTGCTGAAGGTTGCATTACAATACACAGGCAGGAAATGCGAAATTCCGTTGACGGAATTTCGTTCCGTTACGTACATTCGTTATATTGAAGTTAAAAAGCAAAGTACATTTGTTAATATATTGGAGTTGATGGTAGTTTTTTTTTTTATCCGAAATACGAAATTCAGATCCGGAATCCGTTAACGGAATTCGTATTTCGTTTGGTTGACCAATCAGAGGTTTTCTCTACTGCTGCTGAGAGTTGCATTACAATACAGGCAGGAAATACGAAAGGTATTTTGTGCTTTTTAACTTCATCATAACGAATGTTCGTAAAGTTACGAAAATGTGCCGAAACTAATGAAAATCCGTATTTCGTACGAATCCGAATTGAGTTTCGGACACGAATTACGAAATAACGGATATTTCGGAACGAAACGGAACAAATTTTTTGACGGCGCACAAGTCTAGCAAAGATAGGAATGTCTTTTCACTCTAGGAATGACAAGGAATCACATCCTCTGTATTGAGATGGTAAATAAACTACATTGGATTCTACTCTAAGCAGGGGCGTCCCGAGGCTGGGTGACACCCGGAGCAGTTACCGAGTGTCATCTCGCCAACTCGCCACTGCGCATGCGCGTGATGTCACCAAGAAGAGTACCACGCGTGCGCGATGATGTCATCGAGCACGCGCGTCACTCTTCTGATACCTGCCGGCGGCCATCTTGGTGATAGACGCCGGCAGAGAGAGGAGGGGACAGTCACCCGGTGGGATAAGGTATTCCAGCCGGGTCCCCTCCTCTCTCTCCTGAGATTGTCGAGCGTTCAGTCCATGACCGAGCGCCCGACTTTTCAGAGGGGAGTGACACCAAAATGATTGTCAGTCATTTTGGTGTCACCCCTCCAATGGTGTCACCCGGGTGCGGCCCGCACCCCCTTGTGTCGCGACTGACTCTGAGTCAGACATATCGAGTTGGACACTATCTGTGAATATCACCAAGTCAGTAGGTTGTCATACGGCCCGTACAGGCAAGTCTCAGGAAAGTATGTGCAAATGCCTAAAGCGATGGTTATAACAGAATAGTACCGTAGAGGTCAGGAATCGTCAAGGCGTGAAATCTGGCCAGGATATCGGTCAGGAAAAGAACCTAGTCCGAATCCAGGCGCAGACTCTCCAGTGCATTCGACACATATCCTTTTAAATACCAATTAGTGTATCTAAAGGGCCGCACCAGGTGGGTGACTTCCGAAGCTGTAAAGGTTTTTGCAATAAAGGACTTCCATCTATGAAAAAGGACGATGCATGGCTGTTTTTGTGCATTTCGGCTGAATGCTTTTTAAGGTTTAATTCCTGAGTTTAGTGTCACTTTAACAGCTTCCTGGCCGGCCGATATAATTTAAATGGCCGGCCAGGAGCTTCCTGGATGTAACAGGCCGCCAAAAGACCACCTTATGGACCTGCATGGCACGCGCAAGCGGGAAACTTCCCAAATCTAAAATCAGACAGTGATGCCTGCTTACATACAGGCGATGCGCCGGCTATAGAGACAGTGGATCGTTTGTATAAGGTGCCGATCGGTGCGCAACCCCCCCTCTGCTGGTCCCGAGCTCCGCAGTGCCCGGTGTAAGCCCGGGACCAGCATGGTGGCTCTGTTAAGGGATCAGAGGGAGGTCGGTACACGGTCTCCCTCCGGTCCCCTATCGGCTGTCAGAATACAGAAGTGATGTATAATTACATCACTTCCGCATTCTTGTGTCACTCTCCAGCTTCTGAAGCTGGAGAGAAGCGGATAAAGCAGATGTCTGCTTCATCAGCTTCTTTGGGGGTCGCTAGGTGACATTAGGGGTCTTGGAGACCCCTGATGTCTCCATAAAGAGGACCTGTCACATCCTCTTTGCTATCACATAGAAGGTTTCTTATCCCCCTATGTGATAACAATAACATTAAGTGGAAAAAAATAGGAAAAAAAGATTCAAAAATGTAAGTCACACATGAAAAAAAAAAAATTAAGTCCTCACCCATACCTACACTCATACAAACATGTGTCGGGTGCGCATATGTGCGAAAACAATTATTGCGCCCATTATGCTGCACATGTTACATATTGCCACAAATGACGCAGTTAGAGCAATAATTCGCGGCCCATTAATCACTAACACTAAACTGATGTGCGGTAAAAGCTTTTAAAGTGTTGTATATGGTCAATTTTGGGTATGGTAGTTTTTTGCGATTTCGCGGGCGCGCGCAATTTTGAGGCTTGACATGTTTGGTGTCTATTTGCCCGACGTGACCCCGTCTTTTATATTTTACCAACAAATTGGGTAAAAATTATTGTTTCCTAACAATGTTAAAAAAAACTTTTTAAAAAAATCAGTAATGTTTCCTTAATATAGTAAAAAAATAAAAACCCCAGTGGTGATTAAATACCACCAACAGAAAGCTCTATCTGTCCCCAAAAAGTGGAATAAAATTAATTTCAGTACAGCGTTGCATGACAGAATAAATGTCAGTCAAAGTAACGCAGCGCTGAATACTGAAGAATGGCCTGGACAGGAAGGGGGTGTAACACCCCGGTCAGCAAGTGGTTAAAGAAGAAATTCATAAAATAGTGACTACATAGCAACCAGCAACTGTGAAGACAATGAACACTTGTCAGAAGTAAAGTTGGTCAGTAGCTGGCTGTAAAAATAGCCCCTTTTCTCCAAGCACTGGTGGTCAGTGACTGGCCAGAAGGTTATATTCAGCATTCATGGTTTTGTTATTCGGAGCTCATCGCTGTGTTATGATGATCTTCCTATTTCTTCCAGCATGACATCTTTTCTTATATATTTCAGGGAAAGAAAAAATAATTCACATCTGAAAAGCCGACAAGATCGGAACAGATCCGTCAGGAATAAAAGCTGTAATAGAACTGTAAACTGAAATCACATTTATTGCAATATTCTAAATCTATCTCCTTTGTACGCTTTGTACTGTATAAATGGTATCTAGATGTGACTGTAATACTGTAAAAAAGTCCACTTTTCTCTAAATGGGTAAATAAAATGGATATTATGTAAAAACCAGGAATATTGCTTTTTCTTTCATTAGCTTGGACCTGATGATAAGGATCACGCATACAATACATCAAAATGACCTTGCTCCTTACCCAATGCTGTAGGCATTTGGGAAATACTGTACTGATGTGTCTGCATAACCAGAAGATGACTAAAAGACGTGAAAATCCTTTAAAATGCTGCCAATAGAGGGCACTAATAGATAGATAGATAGATAGATAGATAGATAGATAGATAGATAGATAGATAGATAGATAGATAGATAGATAGATAGATAGATAGATAGATAAATAGATAGATAGGAAACCCCCAATCCCAATTTTATGTGACATAAGTTAAATCTGACAACCGGCACCCACCAATCTTTTTTCCATTATTCATTTTTGTGGGCGTTATGTTACCAAACCTAGACCTGACCAACTGAAGCAACCCCAGATCATAACACTAATTGAATGGAAGGTTCTTACTAGGGATGTCCCGATACCGATGCTAGCATCGGAATTGGGCCCGATACAGGGCCCGATTTCCTGATTGGCTGGGAAGCCGTTTTCCCGGCCAATCACAATCAAGCCGGCCAAACAACATGGAGTCGGCTTCCCTGGCAATCAGGAAGCTGGGTAGCATGTAATTACCCGCTGCCCAGCTTCCTGATTGCCCGGCAAGTACCGAAAGCAAAATATCAGTACTCGTACTCGATACCCAAAAACCTATATCGGTGCATCCCTAGTTTTGATTAAAACTATTTTTTTGTATTGGGACAAGTAGATTGTCATGAGGGACAAGTAGATTCGGCTTCCGCTTTAGCCCTTGGACAAGTAGTTTTTTATTTTTTATTTCCACACCTCTGCATGAGATTACAGATGAGATTTCCCAGCAATGCCCTGCTTATAAGGCAATCCCAGTGTGCATTGCTTTGGCAAACTGAAGTCATATTGCCCTTTCAAAGCAGCAAGTGAATGCTCTGCAAGTGTAAGTATTTCACAATCACAGCATTTTACACCTGACATGTCTAAGTAATTATTATTCATCATACATAGACGGGTGCATTGGTATAATTTGAGTTTTGAGTGTAAAGGTTGGCTTTAATAGCTCTCTCTGTCCAGAAAACTTAGTAGCCCCACACCCATTATTCTTATTGGTTAATTCTATTCTTTTCACTCTATTGCTTCCTGCAGTGCTTCATTGATATACACTACATTACCAAAAGTATTGGGACACCCCTCCAAATCATTGGATTCAGGTGTCCCGTGAAATTTCCTTGCTACTAAATATTCCACGGTCATCTGTTAGTGGTATTATAACAAAGTGGAAGCAACTGGGAACAACAGCAACTCAGCCACGAAGTGGTAGGCCACGTAAAATGGCAGACTGGGGTCTGCGCATGCTGAAGAGCACAGTGCGCAGAAGTCGCCAACTGTCTGCAGAGTCAATATCGAAAGACCTCCAAACTTTGTGTGACCTGCAGATTGGCACAACAACAGTGCATAGTGAGCTTCATGGAATGGGTTTCCATGGCTGAGCAGCTGCATCCAAGCCTTACATCACCAAGTGCAATGCACTGCGTCGGATGCAGTGGTGTAAAGCACGCCACCACTGGAGACAAATACAAGTGGAGAAGCGGAGACGTGTTCTCTGGAGTGACGAATCACGCTTCACTGTCTGGCAATCCAATGGACGTGTCTGGGTTTGGCGGTTGCCAGGAGAACGGTACTTGCCTGACTGTATTGTGCCAAGTGTAAAGTTTGGTGGGGGGGGCGTTATGGTGTGGGGTTGTTTTTCAGGAGTTGGGCTTTGGCCCCTTAGTTCCAGTGAAGGAACCCCTAAGGCATCAGCATACCAAGACATTTTGGACAATTTTTTGCTCCCAACTTTGAGGGAACAGTTTGGGGATGGCGCCTTCCTGTTCCAACATGTCTGCGCACCAGTGCAAAAAGCAAGGTCCATAAAGACATGGATTAGCAAGTTTGGGGTGGAGGAACTTGACTGGCCTGCACACAGTCCTGACCTCAACCCAATAGAACACCTTTGGGATGAATTAGAGCGGAGACCGGGAGCCAGGCCTTCTCGTCCAACATCAGTACCTGACCTCACAAATGGTCCAACATTCCCATAGACACACTCCTAAACCTTGTGGACGCCTTCCCAGAAGAGTTGAAGCTGTTATAGTGGGAAAGTGTGGGCCAACTCAATATTGAACCCTACGGACTAAGACCTGGGATGCCATTAAAGTTCAAGAGCGTGTTAAGGCAGTGCTGCAAAAGGGGTCCAAACCAAGTACTGAGTACATATGCATGCTTGTACTTTTCAGAGGTCCGATATTGTTCTATGTACAATCATTGTTTTATTGATTGCATGTAATAATCTACTTTTTTGAGGTTGTGGATTTGGGGTTCTTGGGGTTTTCATGAGCTGTAAGCCATAATCATCACAATTATGACAAATCACGGCTTGAACTATCTTGCTTTGCATGTAATGAGTCTCTCTCATATATTAGTTTCACCTTTTAAGTTGCATTAGTGAAATAAATGAACTTTGCACGATATTCTAATTATTCAAGTTTCACCTGTACTTGCACTAATTATATGTAACGCTATTCCATTTATTATGAACTAGTGCTCTACTCCAATCATTCTGTTCCACATTCTAATGACTAGAATAAATCATATTATATAGTGTTTATTATCTCATATTGTAATAATGTACAAATCTTTGTATAATCCTAACCATTACATCTTAAACTAAAACTGGTATGTAAAAAATTATTATTTGCTAATAAATAAGTAGAATCAAACTCAACATACTAAAGTTTGTGTTTCATATAACCATTTACACTAATGTTTACAAAGTAATATTGAAGTCAAAAAGTTTTTATTCTATTTCAAATGCTGATGAAATCACTTAAAGGAGAACTATGAGGTGAGTGCTTTTCACTCACCTCATAGTTCTAGCCGACCTGTGACAATGATACTGTCACAGGTCGGCTCAGTAGATCGGGATGTGAGCGAACACATACCGGCGTTCGCTCTCTTCTCGATCCTGTCACAGCTCTCTGCCGTGACAGGGGAGAGACTGGATTCCCCTCTCCCCGCTCCGATCCTCCAGTGCTGACTGGCGGAACGGATGGGGGAGGGTACAGCTGGCTCTGCCTCTAGATAGGCAGAGCCAGCTGTCACTCATGCAGCTGGGCGGATCCAGACATAATTGTCAGGATCCGCTTCAGCTGCGGCGTCTCAGTATACTCGCGGTATACTGAGCTTAGGGTGACGGGAGGACGCTAGTTTGTGTCCTCAGTTACCCTAAGGAGAACTATGGGGAAAAGCCCTAACCCCATAGCTCTCCTTTAAACTGATGTTTAAAAGTTGGTCCTGATATCCTGTTTTAGGGTGACTCCTGATTGAAATAAGCCCCCTTGCCCGCAGACCCCCACAACCACCGGCTCAGGGTTATGTGGAAGAGGTCCTTGTCCATGGGGGCAAAGTGCTTTCCAGGGGTTCACCACCTGGCAAAGCACCCTCCCTATGTCGAGGGTATGTGGCCTGGTATGGTGCAGGAGGAGGGGGGCGCTCGCTCGTTGCCCCCCCCCCATTCCTGCCCTGCCGAGCCAGTGCTCGGATCAAGGGTCTGGTAGGAATGTTAGGGGGGACCCCACGTTTATTTTCCACCATTTTTTGGGGGGCTGGGGTTTCCCCTTAAAATTCCTACCAGACCTAAAGGGTCTGGTATCAATTTGGGGGAGCCTCACGCTTTTTTTCCCTCTTCTGCAGACTTTAAAAAAAAAAAGTATTTTTTTCCCCCCTCTAATGTCATTTCGTCCACAAACGAAAATTTGTACAGACTACCGCTAACGAATTTTGGTTTTCGAAGATTCGGATTCGTTTGCATTCGTCATTTTGTGTCATTCGGAAACATACGAATTTCCAAAAATTCGTCCGAATAACGAACCTTTCCGAAATGAATTGCACATGTCTGTTATTTATTACATAGCTGGGTTGTAACACTTTCAACTTCTTCAAACTTACCTTTACTAAACTCAAGCTGGGGAGGACAACAAACTGAGAATTGGCTGTGACTTCGATCTGCAACAGAGAAGAATGAACTGAAGATTGCATCTCCTAAATGAAGAAGGGCAATCATCACACAACTGCAGGCTGGCAGAACGTCCAATGGAAGGCCAGTGATATCAATACCGGGCTCATAGTCTTAGATGGAGTCTCAGAGATAAATGAACTCGTGAAGAAAAGAAAAAATGCTTCGGAGTGGGACGGCTTGGATGTGAATGACAACAGCAATCGATAGGCAGCAGTGCTGGGAAAGGACGGCTGATACACAATGCCACAATAAAGTCTAGAGCCCTCTCTCTGAGCTTTTATGGCTCAGAGTGGTTTGCTGTCTTATACATTTCCTCTACTGGAGATAATACAGCCACTCCAGATGCTTTATATATAACCATTCTACCACAAGGAGCAAGTCTGTATATCACTGTAACACACACTGAAACAACACACACTGACAACATGAGATTAAAGTCAAAAGGTGTTTATTCTATTTCAAATGCTGATGAAATCACTTACAATGGATGCTGCTCCTTGATGTTAAAAGTTTGTTTCCTGCAGCTGGTCCCCTGAGCACTGGCCCTGATATCCTGTTTTAGGGTGACTCCTTTCCCTTGCAGGGTCCTATGGAGCCACCCTTGTGTGTGCTAGTTGTGTATGTCTCCACAAAAACACTAGTAGATTGACAGCTCCTGGAGGTCAGCTTTAATGCATTTCATGTTTAGTCTTTATTCTTAGAACTGTGCGTTACACTGAAATATCTGCTGTACAAAGCCCTCCTGCATTGAGCCTGTGTTTGTTTGCTGCCTTATGAATAAAAGTGGAGGACAAACCTTCCCGGCTTGTTCCTGGGTGTCCTTGTCTTGTGTATGATTTACCATTGTCAATTCCCATTGAGCTTGTCCCTCCTTACAGTATGTATATGGGAGCAGCCATGACTGCTCAGTAAAGCTGAACTGCAGGAAAAACATTTTACAGTGGGGCAAAAAAGTATTTAGTCAGCCTCCAATTGTGCAAGTTCTCCCACTTAAAAAGATGAGAGAGGCCTGTAATTGGCATCATAGGTAGACCTCAACTATGAGAGACAAAATGAGAAAACAAATCCAGACAAATCACATTGGCTGATTTGGAACTAATTTATTTGCAAATTATGGTGGAAAATAAGTATTTGGTCAATATCAAAAGGTCATCTCAATACTTTGTTATATATCCTTTGTTGGCAATGACAGAGGTCAAACGTGTCCTGCACGTCTTCATAAGGTTGGCACACACTGTTGCTGGTATGTTGGCCCATTCCTCCATGCAGATCTCCTCTAGAGCAGTGATGTTTTGGGGCTCTCGCTGGGCAACACGTACTTTCAACTCCCTCCAAATTGGTGGCTGACTAAATACTTTTTTGCACAACTGTATATATCATTCTCAATTGCCACAAAGGTTATGAACCACTTTATGAGCACCAAATGCCTTTACAAACCTGTTTATTATCTTGTAAAAGTAGCAGTGACATCATCACTGTGCTGAACAGAGCAGAGATGTGGGAAGGGCCCAGCAGGCTCCACCCACTACGCACAGGGAGAGAGAGCAGCAGTGACCGGTCTTTATTACAGGATGCTCCAGGTTTCACAATGAACTACTGCACAGATCTGGAAGAAATACACAAAGCTCACCGAGATTCACAGAAGAATACACATGCCTCTTGTATATAGACAATATTTGATTATCCTGGGGATTAGGTTAAATCTTCCTAACAGGGACATAGACAACAATAAAAACCTGACTGGTGTTCTAATCCCTCTCCACTAAAAATAAAAGTTTTGGTTTCAGTTGCATTATAACATCTTAGAGATTCTATGAGTTTCTAGTGGTTGGGTTCAGGGGTGTCCCGAGGCCGGGTGTCACCTGGAGTGGGTACCGGGTTACACCCTGCCATGACATCATCACCAGAGCTTGAAACATTTTAGGGTTTCACCACGGGGGGGGGGTTATTTTTTACTATAAAATGAAAAAAAGTACCGTAAGTTTTTTTTTAAAAAGTTTCCCTGTTATGTTATAAAACATCTATTCTTACCCATATTTTTGGTAAAATATAAAAGTTGGGGTCACGTCGGGTAAATATATACCAAACAAGCCTTAAAATTGCGCTCGCCTGCAAAATAGCAAAAACTGTGTGACACTGAATGCAGGAAGTGATATAATATACATCACTTCCTGCATTCGGGGATTTCCCTTTGATCTCCTGTCACAGAGCAGCCGTGCCGATCCCGGGCGCACCGGCACAGCGGATCTCAGGACCGGCAACGAGAGTGACAGCTGCTACTACACAAACGGTTGGGCGTCTCGTCGGGCTACGCCGTCTTCTCCTCAAAGACGAGAGGATTTTTCAAGCCCTGATCATCACGCATGCGTGCAACGTCATCACGTGCTGTTGCGATGACATGACGCTCATGCGCGGCCGTCTTGGTGATACCTGCCGGCGCCCATCTTGGTGTTGGACGCTGGCAGGGAGAGGAGGGGACGTTCACCTGTGGGAGAAGGTATGCCGCTGGGTCCCCTCTCTGTTCTGCAACTGTCGGGCTCTCGGTCCATGAGCAGGTGCCCGACTTTTCAGAGGGGGTGACACCAAAATATATCAGTAATTTTGGGGGTCACCCCTCCAATGATGTCACTCGGGTGCGGGCCGCACCCCCCTAGTGACACCACTGGTTGGATTTACATGAAGTTGGAAGTACAGTGCAGTATTATTTCATACAATATATCCCTTATATAGTTAATAAACGTTCCGTGTTTTTGATTGAAGATAAACATCATGTTCCTTTTTTTAAATTCAGGTACATAAGGTGACCCCATACATGACCAGCACACAGCATCTGCGTACAATTTAGATAACAAGTACATAACAGGCCCCATTTAGATGGAATTTTTACCATTACCCTAAATGACATAAAAGCTTTGTGCAGTAATTGTTCTTCTTTCCTTTTGTCTGCAATTTCCTCCCACATATAAAGCATTCTTTTTTATATTGACCCATCTGCAAATGTTTTTTTTCTCATTTCTTAGCTCGGCTGCATAGTATTTGTTTTGTGCTTTTTTTTTATTGACAATCATTCTCAAGTATTCTGACCAAGCTGTGTTTGTTACTGTTACAATTGTCCTGTGAGAACATATGCGATCATTATAACTGACGAATCCACAATTATACCACCGCGGATGTAATCATCTACAGCATTGGCAGATGTAGCAAAGAAGAAAGACAGTCTTAAAGTTTCTCTGATTCTGATGTGTGATGGGATCTGTGCAATGAAAATAATCTGATGAATGATTGGTATTTCAAGCCCAGTTTGAGTCTTCTTTTAATAAATGTTGCCCAGCGTTTTTGAACAATAAAAAAATTTAAACTGAACTGCAACTTTGCCTTTTTTTAACCACATTTGTAGCAAGTCCTCTCCTGTGGACATTTTAAACAAGTCCTCTCTTGTGTTGAAATGGATTACTTTGAATTCCCTGTAAACTTGTATCTCCACAATATAACCCTTTGAAACTGCAGCAGCTGTATTGAGACCGCCTTCCTTTCCTGTCTGAACGATCTGCATCATTCATCAGTCACTTCTCCCCAATGATCCGCAGGGCCGTAGGAAGGGTGAGGCGAGTGAGGCACTGTGGCCCCCTGGCCCGTTGCTATGGCGAGCACAGGGTGCCACGGCAACAGGGGCATCAGGTAGCCAACAGAGCTCGGTCTCGGGGCGGCAGGGATTAGAGGGATGGCACAGACTGCAGCTACTCCTCGGAGTAGCAGGGATCCGAGGACAAATGGAGCACTGCAGCTGGCGAGGGGGGGG
>NW_017307459.1:481135-481417 GCF_000935625.1 Nanorana parkeri | reverse complement strand
GTGACACCTCCTCCGCCCTCCCCATCTTCTTTAAATCACTTCCTGTTCATTCATGACTTTTTCAATTAGTAGTAGCACTCACTATAGAGGCTTCTACCCATTCATAACTGGATGATTTTATTTTACCATCACCAGTTTGTGAATGAATGGGCAGCCTCTGTACTGTGTCCTCAATTTTTTGTTTCTATTTCAAAAGGGAAATGACAAGAGTCTGTTTAGACCCCTAATATTTCCCGAAGTCCCCCAACAGTAAAAATAAATAGTAAAAAAAAAAACACACAA
>NW_017307459.1:478915-481121 GCF_000935625.1 Nanorana parkeri | reverse complement strand
GAATTCATTAGTATCTAAGTAGCACCGAGGCATGTGGAGAATTAATACAGAAATGCACATGAGCAGTGCAATGTACATTTAAAAGTTTGCGAACAGGAAAGTAAGACACTTTTATTGCAGACAAGACCTAGCACAACTTTTCTATATTAGAAAACTTCCTGCTTTTCACTTTGGTAAAATTCCACTGAGATCCTTCAACTGTGATTACCCAACTCCAGCTTTCTAATCTACTAATTGACACAGGACACAAATCAAATTCTGTGCTACAAACTCATTTTTCTGCACGCTGCTTACTTAACATCCCTGTCATTTTAAAAAACATTTTGGTTAGGAGTTAGGACTTATTTTTAATGCAAGCCTGTACCACGGGCCACTGGAGGGAAAACAGATGAAATGAAAGTGATTCAAAAGATGCTCAGCAATCTTCATATTACAGGACTGCCATCTAGTGGTAAACTCTTGGTAGTACATACAGTAGTACTGATCGATCCTAACACACATGCAGTACTGTATAATTCACCGATATATAGAAACATAGCTCCTAACACTAGAAGTTGAGGAAGAGTGACAACCAGGGCAGGAGGAAACATGCTGTGGCAAAAAGTGGGTGTGGATAAATTGCAATGGATATTGGCCATCTTTCAGACTGTAAGCCCTCAGGGGCAGGGCCCTCCTTACCATCTTGTCTTGAATTGTGATTGTAATGTCTTCCTTATATTGTAAAGCGATGTGCAAACTGTTGGAGGTATATAAATCCTGTATAATAATAAAAAAGGAACATGGTTGTATGTGGTCTAAGCCTACTCTCAGTACAAACTGCACACGTATGCTGCAGTACTTAGAACTACAAAATAATCCTTAACTTACTAGAAGTAGGAGTTTCACAAAAGTGTATAAACCTAAAGGTTCATCTTTAAAAAATAAAACAGAATATGGACAAAGAGCTAACACTTTGATGAAGAACTTTAATAAAATAAATCAGAAACTATTTAGTATTTGAGACAATACACACTTTATTTAGGAGTGTGCAATGTGCAGTGGTAAGTAGTTTGTTAAGTACAGCACAACGTGTGGAGAGCATTGGTCAGCCGTATGTGTCATGCCCCATATATTGCTGGTCGGCAGGAAGAAAAGATGGCCGATATCAGTGGCTCAGGATAAAGAAAAATACCTGCCATTAATGGTCAAGGGGAGGAAAAATATCTAGTGTCAGTGGTCAGGGGGGAGGACAAATGGCCAGCGTTGGTGTTCAGGGGGAAGTAAAACACCCACAGGGTTATTCACAAAAGGGTGAAGAGTTTGGAGAAGGCAGGAGAAGGGAACAATCTAGGACAGAATAGCTGATTTGGAACAATTCTCCAATTCAACTCACTTTCCAGGTCAGCTATGTTGTCCTAGATTGTTTACTTCTCCTGCCTCCTCCAAGCTCTTCACCCTTTTGTGAATAACCCTGTCAGTATTGGAGGTCAGTAGGAAGAAAAAATGCACCAGTGATGGGAAAGAAGTTGAACTGGTGGACGGATGGGGGGGGCATTTGTGCTATGTGGGGGCGAGAGAGGGCACATCGGTGCCCTGTGGGGTTGAAACAGGAGGAGACCCACTACTCTATAGGGGAAAGGGGGGAGAGAGGAGTGGCACTTGTACTTCATGGAGGGAGAGTCCATAATAGATGTCACCAGCACTCGATATGTGCAAGAAGTAAAAGCACTTTTTATTCAATCGTCACATGCGTCAAACAGCCAACGTTTCAGGGCCACGCAGGGTCCCTTCTTCTGGGAGACATAGTGAGACCTCTTACTCAAGGTCTGTATGCTGTATGGAGTGCAGGTGATTTCATATTATCATGGAGGGAGAGAAGACAATTGATGCTCTATGGAGAGAGGGGGGCATGATGCCCAGAGTCTCTAACCCTTTCCTTCCTAACCCAAAATAAAATAAAAAGCTGACTACATTAAATAATGTTTAACCTCTTTAAAAAAAAGAAACAGACAGCCATTTAAAGCAGAAATAAGCATTTATTTGCTACAAAAGTCACCATGATAAAACAGGCACAGAAAATAAAGTGATATTAAAGGGGATTTCCACTAACACAATCTAGGATTTGGGCACCTATATGGTAATGCACAGAGCTACATTTTAGAAGTCACCTGCAGCGCCCCCTGCTGGAGGATGCGAGATAGCAAATCCAGCATTAGAGTATATCATT
>NW_017307459.1:467514-478898 GCF_000935625.1 Nanorana parkeri | reverse complement strand
TCTCTGTCTGGTCCTGCCCAGCTTACTGACCTCACTGGTTGCCAGGAGCTTGGCGAGACATCAGCCAGAGCATCCCTCATCCCGCCTGTAAACCAATTACATCAGTGAGCTGGGCCGGAAGCCAGACAGAGCCAATAGAGCCATAGGTTGCTAATAGCTCCTAACAACCTGGAGCGCTGTGGCTGCCCCTCTGCCGCCCCCCTGAGATGCTGCCTGAGGTGACTGCCTCATTATAGGGATGTCCCTGGTTAGAACCCCTGTCAGGTTTGTACTGATATTTATGGCTCCGTTAGAGAGATTTCCCCTCACTATCCGGGAACAATGGTTTACTAGACCGGAAGCAAGGGAAACTCTCCAACAGGGAAACAGACAGTGATAAAAAGCTGACAGAGGCTGTGGCATCCCTCTACTTAACTTCTGTCTTTTTTGCTGTTGGAGAGATTTCCCCTCACTTCCTGTCCCAGTGACAACCTTTTTACCAGACAGGAAGTGAAGGAATCTCTCCGGCAGAGCCTCCAGTGCCAGTAAAACCTGACAGGATGTCTATTGTTTCCCCACTCTATCCAAAACCAAATTAATACACTTTGAAGTATGAGAATTATACTGGAACTGTAAAGTAGTGCAGGCATACAATATTAATACTTGGTAGGTTTTGTAATAAAAAAATCAAATAAATACCCTACTTGCTATTATTAGTAATTCAGTCCCTGAAGGTAGAAGCTGCCTAAGGATGCCATTGACATCACTGAAGCAGGAAGTCCCAGTCCTGGCTGCTAAATGGTCAGAGCAGCTGTCCGTCAACCAGCAGGGGGTGTTCACAGCAGCAGATTGGATGAAGCATGGCTGCCTGTAGTTCACACAATGCTATTGCAGCATAAGGAGCTGATGGGATAGCGTTGCCACCCTATTAAAGCAAGGACTTGGAAAGAGGATCTGCAGATGTTTAGTAAACACCTGACAAAGCTGCATTCACAGGGAAAAAAGGGAGCCAATTACACAACCTTAGTCTTTGGGTTTACATGCACTTTAAATGACTACATTCTGTGACAGACATTACCAGGAGCTGTAAACGAACTGGGGTGTAGTTGCTACATGGAGCAATCTTAGTATTTTTTTATTTATATAGCACTGACCTATATTGCTACCATAGATCACAAAACCCTTCACATTAGTCCTTACTAGGGATTAGCTCAGGTTCAGACCAGACCTGGTCCAAACCTGAGCTCCACAGAACCCAGAAGCTACATGGGGCCAACTGTCCAACCAGCTGCAGCCCGGGGCATTCCCCGCTCCAAAGCTTCCCCAAACGAAAGGGGTGAAATGCTTGTTCCAGGCATCATTGACCTTATATGGCCACATGGCCATATAAGGTAATGACATCACTGCATCCCACCCCTTTCCTTATGTCCAGCTGATTGAGTGGCAGTGGAAGGAGCTTCTGTCTGTGCTCAGAGGAGCTCCTTCCGTGTTCAAAGGAGCTCAGGTTCAGAGCAGGTCTGGTCCAAACCCGAGCTCATACCCAGTCCCTACCACTAGAGGAGCATGCAATCCACACATACAAGCTAAGGCCCATGGTACCAAAAAATCTTTGCGGAAATCCCCTTTAAGCAGGCTACACTGTGTGCACAATTATTAGGCAAGTTGTATTTTTGAGGATTCATTACATGATTGAACAACTACAGTGCTCTCGGTCAATTCAAAATGCTAATAAACCTCAAACCTGAATATTTAAGAAAGTAAAAGTGAGGTTTTGGCTTTCTTAGGAGAATATCTATGGGCTAGTTCACACCAGCCACAATACGGCCGGCTCACTTTGTGTTGGGGCGGGAGGGGGAGTGGCGGTGCACTGAACTCAATGGCACCGCAGACACGCCCACAGGTCGCAATGCGATCGGCCGCACGGGAACGTTTGCATTTTTTCTGACCGGACCGGAACGCAGGCATTGATGTGCCTCACGTTTCCGTGCAGCCGATCGCATTGCGGCCAGAGGGCGTAGCTGCAGTGCCAGTGAGTTCAATGCACCGCCACGCCCCATCCCTACACAAAGTGAGCCGGCCGCAATGCGATCTAGTGTGTTCTGGCCCCGATCGGGCCCGAACACACTGTGGCTGGTGTGAACTAGCCCTATGTGTGCACAATTATTGGGCAACTATTAGTGTGCAGGATTATTATGCAACCAAATGGAGAACAAAAATTTTCCCATCTCACTTGTTTATTTTCATCTGTTAAAGTGAGAATAAACAAATAACTTAAAATTTACAAAGAAACATTTCTGACATTTTTAAAAACAAACTCCGTGACCAATATAGCCCCCCTTCTTTTCAATAACAGTCATCAGCCTTCCATCCATGGAGTCTGTTTCTTCATCCGTTGACGATCAGTTAAATCTCTTTTTTGGCCCATTTTGCCTGAGGAAAAGAAGCTGCCTAATCATTATGCACACCTTGATATAGGGTGCTGATCTCCTAGGGCCACACCCTCCCTCATTACACAAATACACATCACCTGATAGGCTTAAGTCCAATAAGCCTTCAAGTTTATACAGCTTGGAGTTGGACAATATTCCTAAAAATGGTGATTTGGTCAAAATACTCACTTGCCTAATAAATGTGCACGCAGTGTATATTCGTACACAACATTTATACAAGAAATTTATTTATCATCATTTACAAAACCAATTTACCCGTATTTACAAATGTAGAATAAAAACAGTCAGATTCACATAGAGTACAAACAGAAATTAAAAGATGCAAAATAGCCAACTGACTAGATTAAACTGGTCTGTATAAAAACAATGAAAACTAACCAATATTGAACAGTGTAGCTTTTTACAGGCGTCAACCATGGAAAGCGTCAGTGATAAATCTCTTTCAAATATCAAATGAAATAAAAAAAGATTCGCTCATTCAGGAGGCTGTTGGCCAAATCTTCTTGATTTAAAGAGTAACTAGACTTTAATAGGAAGATAAAATAGCAAATTATAAATAGACACATTTAGGGCCCCATTTATAATGGAGAATCCATATTGCTAACTACTCTTCACAATGCTGACCCTGCATTTTAGGGCTGCATAGAGCCCTCTGTATCCCACAAGTTAGCTCGGCCTAACACAGCAGAGAAAACTCCATGACAGTGGAAGTGGACGGTCACGTGACTGGCAGACCATACAATTAGTATCCCTTGAATAGTGCAGCAGGCCCCATGTTGCCATCACTTTACAGACTACTTAACTGGAAGAAAAAAAAAATCATACATACCATTGCAAATTATGGCACAAAATGAATGCACGGAGTCTGGACATCATTCTGCAGGAATTAAGAAGGGGCTATTGCACAATAGTTGTCCTTGAAAGTCAGCTGAACCAATTCCAGGAGCCAGTTAGCCAAGGCACCTAAAAAAAGGAAAGGCTGCACCTAGGGGCTGATTTATAAATCTTCTGCCAACTAGATGGAGCCGAGGAGCATACAAATTTCCCATCTCCATCTAGTGTTGGGAATGCTGTGCGGATGTATGCCTGGGCGGAAGATTTATAAATCAGCCTCCTAAAGGTTTCTTTTTCCTCTACCTCTATCTACACTTCTACTAATAGAAGTTGGACTAATCTGTTATTGAACCTGATGCATACCTCAAATTCCACCAAGGCTCGGTTGCAGAAGAAGTCCTGAAGATTGTACAGGGGTCATCACAGTCACCTGACTTGAACCCCATAGAAAATCTAAGACTTGGTTGGAGAAGAAATCCTGGAAGATTGTACAGGGGTCACCACAGTCACCTGACATGAACCCCATAGAAAATCTAAGACTTGGTTGCAGAAGAAGTCCTGGAAGATTGTACAGGGGTCACCACAGTCACCTGACATGAACCCCATAGAAAATCTAAGACTTGGTTGCAGAAGAAGTCCTGGAAGATTGTACAGGGGTCACCACAGTCACCTGACATGAACCCCATAGAAAATCTAAGACTTGGTTGCAGAAGAAGTCCTGGAAGATTGTACAGGGGTCACCACAGTCACCTGACATGAACCCCATAGAAAATCTAAGACTTGGTTGCAGAAGAAGTCCTGGAAGATTGTACAGGGGTCACCACAGTCACCTGACATGAACCCCATAGAAAATCTAAGACTTGGTTGCAGAAGAAGTCCTGGAAGATTGTACAGGGGTCACCACAGTCACCTGACATGAACCCCATAGAAAATCTAAGACTTGGTTGCAGAAGAAGTCCTGGAAGATTGTACAGGGGTCACCACAGTCACCTGCCTTGAACCCCATAGAAAATCTCTAGCTGGATTTGAAGACGGTGGTTGCAGCATGCAAACCCAAGAATATTAGTGAACTGGAGGCCATTACTCATGAGGAATGGGCTAAGATTCCTCAGGAATAGTGATGGGTTCGGGTGTGTTCGCAGCTCCACGTGCCGAGCCCGCCAGGAAGCTGACAGCGCCAATCACAGGCACGGAGACATTTCCCAATCTCTGCACCTGCGGACCGGGATAATGTCTCAGTACCTGTGATTGGCGCTGCGGCGCTGTCAGCTTCCTGGCGGGCTCGGCACGTGGAGCTGCGAACACGCCCGAGCCCATCACTACTCAGGAACGCTCCCAGAAGCTGGTGTCTGGCTATGCATCTCATTTGCAGCAGCTCATAACAGCAAAAGGGTGCTCTACTAAGTACTAAAGATACTAAAGATGCTTGCCATGAACGGGGTGAATCATTTTGAGACTGCAGAAGTAATTAAAAGTTGCATTTCCAGTTGAATTTGGGGAAAGCACTTGGAACATCTGTTGTGTTCATCTATTTCAATTACATTAGTTTGATTTGTTCATTGCAAAGAGCTGAAAGTCTGTCAATTTTGCCAATAAAAATGATTTGCAATGGGGGTGAAGAATTTTGATTACAATTGTATTTGTCCAACCTGACATATGAATCTCTTCACATTCGCTCCTACAGACTCCAGCAATGGCTCAAACTTGAGATTTGTTTTTAAAATGAATTAAAAAAAATTCTGACATAAAAAAACAAAAACAACCACGAGTAGCCAAAAGATAATATATGATGATTGTCAGCATTATTATAACTTCTTCCCAACTTCACCAAGAATCCATTCGATGCCTTCTAACAGTCCAGACAATGTGGATGCTTCTGTGTTCTGCACCTGTATATTATAATCATTAGTAAAGATACACACACGTTAAAGGGTATATATGGCCAGAGCATGGGCACTAAAGTATTTCTATATTTTCCACAAGCAGTAAAAGAACTTTAATGAAGAAGTCTGGGTCAATAAAATCTTCACCCTTGCAGTGGAGCTACCCCGACGCTGTAAGGGTTAAGTGCTCATTTTGCTAGGTAACTAAAATAACCAAGTTATACTCACCCAAACTGCGACCCTGGCTTGCTCTTAGAATGGTCCCTTCAGCCTCGCTCTCCCTCCGCTCCAGCAGTCTAAGGTCCTGTGAGTCATCATGTCCTATACAGTGTAGAGGATGTGAGGTTGCCGAGGGACATTCCATTACTGAAGTGAAGGAGAAGGGCTGCAGGACCAGCCTAGCAGCCAGCCAGGATGGCAGTTCAGGCGAGTATAACTTTTTTATGTTAGCTCCCTAGCAAAATGAGCATCTAACCCTTGCAGTGTGGGAATAGCCCCACCTCAAAGGTTAAGATTTTATTTGCTCACAGTTCTTCTTTAAAACAAGCCATTCCTGACCTCTCTAGCTGCAGTTACTATGAAGTAATTCATCCTCAAAGATAACAATAAATCATCTAGAGTCAGGTTTCAGTCAGTTTCTAAAGCTCGCCATACACCTTACAAACTGCTTTAGCGTTACCATAAAGTACATAGTGCCAGAGCCTACCCGATTGGATATAAATTGGTTTGATAGTTGAGGTAGGACCTCATATTAAATAGTTTTTGGTAGATCTAAAGCTGAATGTACAGAGATTGTATTGTCAGATTTAAAAGGTAAAGTCTACCTTAAAAAAAAATAAAAAATAAAGAAGTCATCAATAAACACATCTTCATAAAAAAAAAAAAATTGTATTTATAATTTTTTTTGCATTAGAGCCATTGCAACTGTGATCTGTGGATGGCGGGTGCAGTGTCTGGCTCCTGCAGATTCTCTGTCCCCGGTGTGAATGGGCTCTTATAGTTTCCCTACAGGCCTCATTCACACAGCTTAGAATCGGCCCGTACAGATCCATGTGGCGTGCACGGCCGTATCGGGCCGTTCACGGGAAGGACAGGTGCGGGATCCATCCTGTCTGTGTCTGAGTACAGACACGCGCACAGATGTGCAGCTCGGGTGAGCGTACAGCGGTGTATGGCCGTGTCCTCCCATAGGGAAGAATAGGCTGCTGTGTACAAATCACACGCAGCACCTGTCCTTCCTGGGAGCGGCCTCATATGTCCGTGCACGCCGCATGGATCTGTACAGGGCCGGCTCTAAGCTGTGTGAATGAGGCCTTAAGGACAGATATGTCTTTGCTAACTGCTGAGGAAATCAAACCGTTAATTTGTCTAAACAATGATCAGAAAGGAGTTTGTATATAAATGTATCATGGAGGCTATTGCTCCCCAAAAGTAATTCATAGGAATAGTAAAAGACAACAAGACGTCTTGCACCCCGCATTTTCATACTTTCAATGTTCACAGAACTCCTCCATGACTTTTCCCATACTGATAAACTACCTAAAAAAATGTGTTCCCCTCCACAGAACTTGTTCAACTGTGACATTCAATTTACAGAAAAAGACACAAGTTGAAGAACATACAAAGAAAACAAATGTAAATATTACCATCCATGGCCGATTCAGTTTGCTCAAACACAAGTCATGGGCCAGGTATACACAGGGAACCCTCTTGTCCCCAGGGTTGGTGACACAAGCCAGAACCAACAAAGGTCTCCGCTGAGGTCCCAGGAGAGGATCCATCATTGTCCTGATCTGAGCTACTTCTTCTTCACGATTGTGTCCTACACAGGAACATCACAGGAGTAACACTGTCATATGTGGCTTCATTTATTTACTGTTATCATCATCATGTGGCATCAACATACATAGAACATAGATGTGATAGTACAATGCATACTACGCTGATACAGACATGTATTTCAGATCTGGCTGGCGGAGAGTAAAACTTCCTGGCTGCGCTTTGACAATATTTCCGTGAAAAATCAGCAAAATTAAAGTGATATTAAAGTTGTATTAAATGCTCAAACTTTATTTCAATAATGGATCCAGATCAAACAAATATACATTGACCAGCCAAGTATTTCTGTACAATTATGCCCAATCACCCATTATCATGTTTCCAAACAGCTCCAATTCCCTCAGCTCGGTTTCCCTGAACTTCCTGTCCAGTACAAGATCACAAAGGACAGAGCAGTCTTCAGCAACCGTCCATTACCTAGATTGAAGAAGGCAAAAAGGAGAAAGGGGTGGGGGGGCGGAGTGGCTTGCCTTGCTGTGTCTGTGTGTTTGTGCAGACACACACAGCTCACTAGCACACACAAGGCTGGCTCCATAGGACCCTTAAAGGGAAAGGTGCCACCCTAAAATGGGATATCAGTGCCAGTGCTCAGTGGAACAACTGTTTCTGAAGAAAGCTAAAATTTTTACCGGCTTCCCGGCCCGCCCTTATAATTAAACGGCTGGCCGGGAACTTCTTGAATGTTAGTGGGCATTTTAGATGTCCTCGCCCATCCTGCTCTGGGTGCCGTGCATGAGCAGGATGGGCGGGAAAACCAGATATTTGTAAACAGCCAGCGATGGCTGTTTACATACAAGTGGTCTGGCGGCTGTTGAGCCGCTGGATCGCTTGTATTATGTATTATGCATGTGGGTGTGCCCCCCTTCCGCTGAGCTCCCGATCCCGAGCTCCACTGTGCCTGGTGCAGGCCCGGGACCTGCACGGCGGCTCTGTCACCATCTCATGATCTCCCTCTGATCTCTCCTCCATTCTCTGAATGCAGGAGTGATGTATATTACATCACTTCCACATTCAGCTTTCATTCTCTGGCTTCTGTAGGTGGAGAGAAGCTTGTGAAGCAGATCTCTGCTTCATCAGCTTCTTGGGGGGTCGCTAGGTGACATTAGGGGTCTTGGAGACCTCTGATGTCTCCATAAAGAGAGCCTGTCAGTGTAAATTGGCTATCACATAGGGTGTTTATTAGTCCTGTGATAGCAATAAAGTTAATTGAAAAAAAAGTTTACAAAAAAGTAAAAAAAAAAAAATTTAAGTCACATACAGTATAAAAAAACAAATTTAAAAAAGCACACACTTTTTTTGAAGTCCCCCTGCCCCCACATACACACACAAACATGCGTCGGGTGTATCTACGTGCGAAAATGAGTATTGCACTCATTGGGCCACACATGCTACATATCGGCGCGAACGTCGCAGTGAGAGCAATAATTTTAGGGCCATCAATCACTGATAACACTAAACTGATGAGCGGTAAAAGCTTTTAAAGCGTCACCTATGGCCAATTGTGGGCATGGTAGATTTTTTTGTGATTTTACAGGCACACGCAATTTTAAAGCTTGACATGTTTGGTGCCTATTTACCCGACCCCCCGTCTTTCATATTTTACCAAAAATTGGGGTAAGAATAAATGTTTTTTAACATAATTTAGGGAAAAGTTTTTTTTTTATTTTCTGTACTTTTTTCATTATATAGTAAAAAAATAAAAACCTTCCAGTGGCGATGAAATACCATCAAAAGAAAGCTCTATCTGTCCCTAAAAAATGGTATAAAATGAATTTCAGTACAGCGTTGCATGACGGAATAAAGGTCAGTCAGAGTACTGCAACGCTAAATACTGAAAAATGGCCTGGCCAGGAAGGGGGGTCTAAACACCTGGCCAGCAAGTGGTTAAACATCAAAAAGCAGCATCCATTGTGAGTGATTTCATGAATGTTTCAAATAATTTAAAAACCTTTTGACTTTAATATCACTTTAATGGCTGTTTTTTTTATGCTGCAGTACTTACTTTTTGTTCTGCCTCTAAATGTATACATCATCCCCCTTACTTCTGATTCTGCTCATACCCCCAGAGGTAGCACCGCTGTAAAGTTGCGTGCGAGCTCCCAGTGTGTGCACACTAGTACAGATAGCAAAAAGCATATAGCGGCAAGCCGCTCCTCTCCTCCCCTCTCCTCTGCCCTCTGCTCTGTGCCTACACGGACTTTTTGGGAAGCAAAACTGCACAACCTGGGGAGGCTGGGTTGTAACAACATACAAAAGTCATTCTTGGTCACACATTTTTACGAAGCAATGTACTGATGTTAGTCAAATGCTAAAAAGTTATAACGTTTAGAACTACTTTAAGCTAAATACATTGCAGTCAATAGGAAAGCTGAAATTAGGGGGATTGGAGGTGGTTTTAAAGATTTTTAAGGGCCTTGAATGGCTCCTGAGTGTCTTTTGTTTGGTTGTGGGTTTAGTCTAAATACTTATTTCCTATGCTCCTCGGCTCCATCCAGTGGCTAAAATGCAGTACTACGTTACATACCTTTAACCTGAAAAACATATACCATAAAGCAGTGGTTCTCAACCTGTGGGTCGCTGTGTGATTTCTGCTGTGCTAGGCGAGAGTCCTCCTCAGCCCCCTCCTAGCACAGCAGTGTCAGTTCTCCTGCCATGCCGCCAGATGTCGCTGCAGCAGCCGCGTCACCCCTAAATTTTACCGTTGGGGGTCACCACAACTTGGCAAATGTTACCAAGGGTTCCCGGCCCTAGACAGGTTGAGAACCACTGCCATAAAGAATGTTCATAATTGTATCTATTTGCCCAGAATGAACATTCAGAAAGATTTGTAGGGCAAATGGCAATGCAAAATGGTTATAAATAGACCCCAAGGTGTCACACATATATAGAAGAAGGATCAATTATAGTCAAATACACCAAAAACAAATGATCAAAAAATGTGTGCTGCTTTTTTTTTTAACATTTCCAAGTTGCTTTTTTTTGTGATTAAATATTATTTTAATATAAAGATATAAAGGTCAGTGTCTCTTTAAGATTTGCTCTTTGTACGCTGTTTGTTGTCTAAAAAACCCTCAAAATTAAAAAAATTAATATGCAGGAAAAAAGTTTGTTTTGTTTTTAATACTTCTTTTATTTAACGTATTGAATGACATTTGTTTATTTCTACCTCGTGTAAAATGAATCCCTGATGACCAATCAACCTCCATGTCCTCATTTTACCTTCTCTTTGTTAAATCAGTTGCCCTACATTACAGTCCAACAATAAGATGTTCCATTTATAAAACTCTGATTCAGAGTTTACCACTGGAACATTTTTATCAATAGCCTGAAGTGTACACACAGGGCCATCAACTAAACACAGAGAACAATGAGGAGGGGGAGAGGATTGCTCTCATGGACTTGTATACTATATTGGTGATAATTTAGTATAAAAGTCTAAATTATACAGTGGTACCTCGGTTCACGAACTTAATTCCTTCCACAATTCTGGTTGCGAACCGAATCAAACTGTGATCAGACCGCGATCTCGACTAGAGGAATAGCAAAAAGTATCCCAGCACACTCACCAGCCAGAATGCAAAAAAACTTGTCTCGCCGCTAAGGTTAAAAGCAGAGGTTTGGATACACGTCTTCTGCAGAAAATGTGAAAGCCGCACAGCCGCGCCAGTGCACCTCTATATAGTGCGGTCCTAACTCTAACCTATGAGAGTCTCCATCTTGGAGCACATGTGGCAAAAGATCAAATTGGGTGCAGGTTTGTCAGGAGGAAGCCACAACCTTGTGTCAGAGCAGGGAAGATGACTGCGGTCGTGTTTGTCACCCAATGCAGAGTTTGCAAAAGGAAGCAACATTTTGCTGAACTTCCTGTTCGCGAACCGAATTGTTCGCGAACAGAAGCGTTCGTGAACCGAGGTTTTACTGTAATTGGTAAACAACTAATAATTGGTGAAAAGTCGGCATAGAACCAGAAATCTCTGCCATTATGACAAAGGTTTCCTGCAGAGTAATGGGGGGACATGTGTGATGCGAAAATCGCATAGCCATTGTCTTAACAATAATGGGGACTGCCTGGGGTTTTCTACATGATAAGTCCAGTACTCAAAGCAATCGGAGATTTTTTTTTTTTTCTTGCTTGCACCTTTATACTCTAATTTTGCTGTGCAGTGCTACGGGGCAGAATTATCCAACAATTCTGACAAAATTTGGGCAAATGCAAAACCACACATTTTGGGGAAAGTCTAACTTCCAAGAAATGTGGTGCTCATCCTTAGTAAGAAGGTTGTTAACTATATTTTTGGAGTGTAAAAGGTGCCCATACACCTGCCGATTATCGTACGATAATCGTGGGTGATCCCGCGATCGTACGATAATTGGCAGGTGTATGGGCAGCGTGCGCACA